>NC_049229.1:66724410-66954410 GCF_011100685.1 Canis lupus familiaris
CTCCATGCAGGGAGCCTGATGTGGGACTCGATCCCAGGACTCCAGGATCATGCCCTGGGCCAAAGACAGGTGCTAAACCTCTGAGCCACCCAGGGATCCGCACATTTCTTGCCACTAAAATCTATACATAGGACCAACCCCTGTAGGCCACCAAAAATTTCATCTCTAGCTTATATCTGGCTTTCAGTTCCCTTTTTATTTATAAAACTTGGGTGTTTCTCTTCCCATTAACTAACCTATGCACATTTACCTTTTATTTATGATGTTTGATCTTGCATTCTTGTTTTCTTGGTAGGAAGACCGAGATGATTCTCACTATAGTATGGAATAAGGCTTCGAGTGTATTGCTGAGCACAAAGCAGAAATTGAATATAATGACCAACTGCCATATACTTGTCAATATCAGAATTCAGAAAATTCAGAACCTGTACATTACAAAGGCTGACTCTGAAAGGGTGGACAGGTTTCTTGCCGTGTCCACTGTTTATCATACCCAGCTCTAACTCTGCTGTATTGTAACCATGCATGGCTTTTCCTAATTCCATTTCTGTCAGCACTGGAAAGGGACTACATTCCCTTGTCTCCACTGACTGGAACTCCTAGGATGCAAGAGTTACCCAGACTTTGTTGTCTGTTCCATAAGCCACAGTGGGTATGACTATAGCCCTAAGGCAACTCACAGAGCTGAGGGGAATCCTCACCAATGCTCTTCTGATATTCAAGTACTCAACAATTCCGTGTTTTCAATTTCTCTAATTCCTTTGGAAGACTGGGCCGGTGGAATGTTGAAACTTCCAGTAACTCAAAACCTCCACACTCTGTCACACTTCAAACCCAGAGCTGTGCATCCAACCGAGAATTCAAAACACTATTTTCACACTTCACTTCTGACCAAAGGAAATGTGGTATGTTGGCTTTAGCATTGAATTTCAATCAATTTAATTCAAAATATATGAAATCAAAGTATATTTCCAGAACATCTGAGAAAGTCACCAAGTGCCTAGCTTCTTCTACCCTGTCCTGGCGAAGCTGGTTCTTATTTTGCATGTTTTAAGTCCCTGTTTGAAGTTCATCCATGGGGCTCAAGTTTTGGCTTGGCTCTCATTCCATGCCACATTTTGCACTCACTTTTCATTTCACATGAAAACCGGGGGCAGGAGAACAAATGAGGACTGTGGTAAAAAGGGGTTAGAATCATGTCTCCAATGAAAGAGGCCAAATCAGAATTTTCTCTGCATGTTTGAAATCAGATTCTAAGGGACAGAGTGTATATATTTTGGCAAAAATATAATTTATTGAGCATCTACTGTATGCATCATGTTAGGGCTTCATGTTAGAGGAAAAATAAATTGCAGGTTTTGTGCCTAAGCAAGAGCCAGAAAAGTAACTAGTAGTTAGGATAAAATGTGCTGAATTAAGAATTCTAGGAGCACATAAATACAGAGGAGCATTGAGGAGGACTTAAGAAAAGACCAGGCGGTTCCACTGGATTTTGAATCATGAACAAAGGATTTTTTTTTCTGGTCTTGGAGGGAAGCAAAGAAGTAGAAAACTAAAGCCAAAGGTACTTAAGGTAATAAAGAGGGCCTGGATGTGACCCAGGTGAGCCAGGGTCGGGGCTGAGTGTGCTTGGCCAAGAGCAAGGTAAAGCAGTTCTTGACGAAGCATCACCAGGTACTAAAAACCAAAGTGGAAGCCAAAGAAAAGTCTGCAATCCTGTGGATGATAGTAACAAAAAAAATAAAATTACATTTCACTGAACACTCACCATGTGTCAGGCCATATTCTACTCATTTACATTTATCAACTCATTTTATTTTCCCGCCCATCCAGAAAGATACATGCTATCACTCTCATTCCCATTTTATATGAGGAAACAGAGTCTGAAAGAGAACAAGTATATCCCCTAAGATCATACAGATCAGGAGTGGCAGACCCAGGATGAAGTCAGACTCAGTCCTTATGATGCCATAGTTGATGTGTCTTATTGTCACCTTATGTTGTCCCCCCTGGGTAAAACTCTGACAAGGAGTATCCTAAGCATGAACCTTTTTAACAACTCCACAGGTGAATCTGATGCACAACGAAGTTTGACTCACTCTCACTGAGAAATGTGAGATTTACATAACTGCCCACAAGCCCATAAACCATAAAATCCAGAAGAATCAGGAGGCATGAATACTGGCTTGGTCAGAGATCCAAGAGGTTGGAACTTCTCAAGGATAGGAATGGAATTCTGGGAACTAGGGATGTTCATGCCAGGGGTCCTTGATTAAGGCAGACAGGTATGTAAGAGAATCTTGCTGGCTCAAGGGTTGAGGCTGGATGGACCCTAAGGAAGGGAGAGGCAAGAAGCAGAGGACAGTAGGCTGTGTTCAAGGCATAGGGCTTTACCAGGAAAGATTCTGAAAGTGAAGTTCTCCTGTGGGTGACAAAGACTAAGCTACAGAGGAACCAAGGTCTTGGTGAAGACAGAGTCCATCTCTTAGGTTATTACACTGGTGGGCAGGGGACAGATCTGGTGGTGGGAGTTACTAGATGACATGGGAGGCTGGTTCCAAGTTGTTCATTTGGAGAGCACATGAAGAGTAAAGCAGGAACCCGATCGATCAATCTGCGGGTAAGAGATGGAACAGCTCTGGCATGGGACCAGGGTGTTGGACAGGGAACATCAGAACCAGTCTTCTAACCTCAAAGAGAATGGCAAGCAGTGGAAAGGGATTTGATGGGCAGGCCAGCACTCAGGAGTCCACTCAGATATGCCAACTTCCAAGGCCAGCATGTACAGCTACGTGGATGTTTAATTCCAGGGGTGAGAATATTCATGATGCATTTGAGTTGTGCAGTACATAACCTGCACAACTGTACTTGATGATGCTACTTATAGTTCATAATACCACAGTTCTAGTTCCTACTTACTAGCGGAATGAGTACTTAATAATTCCAGCAATAGGCTCATTCCTCCCCTTTCCTCTCCAAAGCTGCTCTCTAGAAATCTGGAACCATGCTGGAAAATTGACCTGACTTCCTGAGGGAGAATTTGGGGACTGAAAAGTAAAGACCTCTTCCTTTGCTTCCTTATCTCTGACGGTGCACAGACCCAGAGGCAAGACCAACTCTATAATCTGCAGGTCCTACGGCAAAATAAAACCGTAGGTCCCCTTACCCAAAAAGCAGGAAAATGTGTCATCAAAGCCCTTAACCTATAAGGCCAAAAGGAGAATCTTTCCTTCAGGAGAATCTTTCCTGACTTGGCAGAGTGGTTTTTAGTTTGTTGTCATTTTAAGTGAATAGAAGTCGAACTTTTCAAATTTTGCTAGCATCGGTTTTCCTGTTCATCTTTCTATTGTACAGTGCCCATTTTTAAATGTGTCACATTTAACTCTTACGTAGAATCATCAAAAATCACACCATTTGTATTTTGCTGCTCCTACGTGTGTGTGTGTTTTGTTCTTCCCAGAACAGTGGTGCAAACACTGCATAAAACAAACACATCTGTTTACTTCGCCCCTTGATACATGCACACTCTACCAACTTCTCTACCTTCAGTGCCCTGATGAGTACAGAAAGATAGAAAGCAGAGGGCACTATAGGATGCTCTGTCTTCTTTCCTTGTGCGTCCTTGTTTGCAGTGTGGGTAGTTGGCTGGCACTGGGAAGAGCCGTGAGTAAGAAAGGCCTTAGTAGGGCTCCTTGGCAGTTGGTGTTTCTTAGAACACCACTGCCTTCTTTCTGCATTTGAGGCAAGTTCTGGTTGGCATGGAAAACATAGCCCCTTGGGTTGTGAGGGCCCCTCACCTTCCTCTTTAGTCATGAAGGAACAACCTTGTGCTACTTTGAGTCTCTCTGAACTCCCGTGCAGGGTGGATCTGCCCGCGTTGTGAACACTCTGTGCTAATTGAATAGCAGGGAAGGGTGGGCTCCCATAGTGCCTGCTTCTCCTCTGCACATCATATGGTCCGGTGCCCGTTGGGCTTTCCTCACAAACACAAGGTCAAAGGTAGCTTGTTAAGAATCTCGAGATAGCGAGCAGAGCGTTAGTCAAATCTGGGGCTGTCCCAGTGCAGGGAGCCCTGTGTGACTGCCTCATTGACATCTGTGAAGCCAGTCCATCCAAAAGCACTGGATGCCTGTCACCTGTCTGATCTAGGTCCCTCAGGCCCCTCATGAGTCAATGGTATCCCAGTTCTTGGACTTCTTTTTGAAAACAGTAAGATAGTTGGGATGTCTGGGTGGCTCAGCTGGTTAAGCATCTGACTTTGGCTCAGATTGTGATCCCAGGGTCATGGGATCGATCCCCACATCCCGCTTCCTGCTCAATGGGGAATCTACTTCTCCCTCTGCCTCTTCCCCCACCCATGCTCTCTGTTTCTCTCTCAAATAAATAAGTAAATAAAATCTTTTAAAAAAAATTAAAATTATTTTTATTTTTTTTAAAGATTTCATTTACTTATTCATGAGAAATACAGAGAGAGAGAGAGAGAGGCATAGATGCAGGCAGAGGGAGAAGCAGCCTCCTCACAGGGAGCCCGATGTGGGACTCGATCCTGGGTCTCCAGGATAATGCCCTGAGCCGAAGGCAGGCACTCTCTTTCTTTCTTTCTTTCTTTCTTTCTTTCTTTCTTTCTTTCTTTCTTTCTTTCTTTCTTTCTTTTCTTAAGGAAAGTAGCAAGATGGATATCCACGCTTTTAGAGGCTGAGTCATGTGCTTTGAAAGTCACACGTCACCTCGGTCATGATCTGAACCAACAGTTTCCAAAGTGTTTTGGTTTGTGCATTTGTTTTCATCTTTGAAAAGAAGAACTCTTCCTTCAAAACAATCCTTACCTTATTTTAGTCTCCTTGGGTTGCCATAACAAAAATACGACAGACTGGGTGGCTTACAAGCCACAGAAATGTATTTCTCACAGTATTGGAGCCTGAAAACTGAGATTGGGGACCAGCAAGGTTGATTGGGGACCCTCTTCTGGTCTCAGGCTTTTTGTCATCTTACCAGAAAGGGGAGGGGGCTCTGAGGGGTCTCTTTTGTAAGGCACTGATCCCTCATGACCTAATCACCCCCAAAGGCCCCTGGTCCTAATACTTCCCAGTGGGCATTAGAATTTCAACATATATGTTTTTGGGGAACACAAACATTTGACGATTGCGTACATCAGTCCACTAGGTCAAATGGAGAGAAGCAGTTCTTCCCCAGTTCAGCAGGATGGGGAAGCCAGAGCCTACCTCCCCCCTCCCATTGTCTCACATCCCAGAATTAATTCTGACCCCTCTACATGACTTTTGTTGATATAATTTAAAACAAAACAAAACAATACATCTGATATATGTGATATATAACTTAATATATAACTTTTAAACAAGAGAGGAAGAGGTAGTTTGGCAGAGATCCTACAGCCATTTATGGACATATTGTCTTTTACAGCCAGGTCTCCTACATCAGTGGTTCTCAAAGTACGTTCCCAGGAGCAGTGCCATCATCAGCTTGTTAGCAATGTAAATTCTTGGGCCCTCTCCTGGTGGACCAAAACAGAAGCTCTGGGGACAGGCCCAATAGCCTGTGCTTCAATGAGCCCTCCAGACAATGACAATGCAGGCTTAGGTTTGAGAACTGCTGCTTCCATATTCCTCTTCACTTGCCTAATTATCTCCAGGGAAGGAAAACTCTCTGGAGCTGGTCTGGCCCACCGAGGAACAGTTCTAATATTGTTTCCCTTTGTATCCCCAGAATCAAGACATGTTACCTGTAGAGATGTGAGGTCAGGTGAGAAGAGGCATAAAGGACCGTGGCTACGCACCCACTGGGTCCTGAACTCCTAAAGATACAGGATCTCAGTGGCACCTAGAGCAACCTCTAAGTGAATGTCATTAGCAACATTTTCCAGGACAGGAAACTTCTAATGCATGGGCCTAACTTCAAATTGTTGGTGGAGCTGGTGTCCCACCTCCCAAGAATGTACTCAGACATGTAGCTCCTTCCATGCTTGCAATTCGTCTTCCCTCCCCTCCTGCAGCAGCAGCAGCAGCAGCAGCAGTGGGCACTGCAACCTTCACCTTCTCTGTCACCAACGCCAATAGGTGCTGGGTCCTTGACCACACTTCCTGCACACAAATCTAGCTGTTGGTCACCACTGACTCATTAGCATGCCCATTTTACAGAGGAGCAAACGGAGCTGAGCAGAGGTAACAGGGTAAGCCAGTCATGGAGGGGGAACTCTAATCTCAGTAGTGTAAGCCTGCAGCTGGCTTCAGTTTGTATTTGTTTGATGACCTTTTTCTTTCCACCCCCCACCCAATGTTTTTGATGATATTGTTTGAAAATAGCAATGCATCACGCTGTAAAATTTGGATTTCAATTAGAAAATGTGCACTGCTGCTGGAGATTTACCCCAAAGATACAGATGCAATGAAATGCTGGGACACCTGCACCCCGATGTTTATAGCAGCAATGTCCACAATAGCCAAACTGTGGAAGGAGCCTCAGTGTCCATCGAAAGATGGATGGATAAAGAAGATGTGGTTTATGTATATAATGGAATATTACTCAGCCATTAGAAACGACAAATACCCACCATTTGCTTCAACGTGGATGGAACTGGAGGGTATGATGCTGAGTGAAATAAGTCAGTCGGAGGACAAACATTATATGGTCTCATTCATTTGGGGAATATAAATAATAGTGAAAGAGAATAAAGGGGAAAGGAGAAAAAATAAGTGAGAAATATCAGAAAGGGAGACAGAACATGGAAGACTCCTAACTCTGGGAAATGAACTAGGGGTGGTAGAAGGGGAGGAGGGCGGGGGGTGGGGGTGACTGGGTGGTGGGCACTGAGGGGGGCACTTGATGGGATGAGCACTGGGTGTTATTCTGTATGTTGGCAAATTGAACACCAATAAAAAATAAATTTATTATATATAAAAAAAGAAAATGTGCACTGTTGAAATGATACGTTCCTCTCGTGGCTGACCTCAGTTCCTCAGAAGTCCTCCCAAGGGAAACCAGTAGAACCAGTTTTCATGCAACTTTCAAGAGATCCCTTTTGCAAATATAATCAAATATGAGTAACTCCTCTGTTAATTTTGCCCAGGAGTTGGTGCTCTGTAGGTATGGATTTGTTGTTTATGCACGTGGCAATGTAAGAGGGAGCATGTGCAGTGGTAGGTGGATATATCTGCAGGTATGTATCAGGGTGTATCTGCGTGTAGCTGTGTCAGCAGCCCCTGTGACAGCAGTACTGTGACAGCAGCACTCTAACAGATGCATCAACCTCCTTCGCTCAACGAGTCTCCAATGTTGGGCATTTAGGTTCTTTCTTTGTAACCATAGCCTGTTCTGTGATGGTTAATCTTGTGATAACATCTAAGCACATCTAAGTGCATCTACTGGATATTCCAGCAGAAAGATCCCTTAGAGATCAAGTTTAGCCCATGGGATTCCTTCCACATTCCTTCTAGCATTCCTTGGGGATTAGCTCTTCCTCATGTTTAAATATTGACTCTTCAGCTAAAAGTCTTGGTCCCTTGAAGACAAGAGCTTTATCTTCACCCACCATGGGCACCTTCCTTTGCCTGTCTTAAGCCAGTTCCACCTTCCCTTGCAGGAAAGTTCAGGAAAAGGTCCTGCCCAATTAAGCTGGAGCACCAGTGGTCCCCCCAGCTTTTTCATAGTGGCCACAGTTCACCACAGCTCTTTCTGACTGTTGCCCCAGAGATGCTTAGAGCAAGCATAGCAGCTGAGTCCATGAGCCATGATTGTAGCCATTGCTGAGTGAACCCCATGAAACACAGCTCAGACAGGCATGAAGAACAACTGGATTAGCCCATAGGCACATCTCTCACATATGTGAAGTGGGGAGAGGCCATTCCCTCTCCACCCCTCCCCTCCTAGGCAGAAGCTAGGGAACTCAACACATGCCCTGCTTCTATCAATGGGCAGATGAGTGTGAAGGGCCTCAGTACACACACTGCATTTGAATCGATCATTATAGAACCCTCTGACCAAGTCCTTCTAAATAAAATTCTTGTCAAATCAGATGATGATGTGGAGTTTTTCCTACACTACTATTTTTGAGCTTTACATTTGGAGATGAGTGAAGGCTTGCATCCCAGCACCACTCGGCCTGTGACTTGGGGAAAGTCTCTCCCCTGTGCTGGGCGTCTGTGGTCCCACTTGGAAAGTGTCAGGATGGAATCCACATGGCTTTTCAGAATAGTTTTGACAGGTTTCTGGTGTCCTTTCACTGGGGCCACCGCGTAGATGCAGGGAGATTGTGAGTAGTGCATTCCTTTACCGAGCACATATCCATGTCCTGTCCGGCAGGTGGATGGGCCTGTGCATGCAGGTCCAAGTCAGCCAGTTTCAGAAGATGCTTATAGGATCTGGGCCACATCCTTTTGTTTCTTTTTTGCTGCTTCTCTACAATGATTCCCCAGACTTGAGGACCAGATATCTCCGTGTGATGTGATTTCTTCACTAAAGACTTCAGATATATGTCAATTACTCACTCTGTGAGCAGTGGAGTAAAGTCACTCCAGAAGCTGTAATGGACCAATCCCAAAATCTCAGTTTCAGTTCTTCAATTCTATGTGTGTATATGTGTATGTGTAGTGGGCGAGAGATGATGAGAGGGAGGTAGGGAGAGAGAGGGGGAGAATGCATCCTCCTTCATCACCTCCTCAGACTGTGGGAGGAGCATCCCATCTGTTCACCTCTCATTGGCAAGAGTTCAGGAACGTGACCGTGATCTGGTTGCAAGGAGGATGGGAACTCTAGTCTTCCTGCGTGACCAGGAGGGAAATGGGTGTGATGTGCACAGTGTTCGCTCTGCCACGTTTTGCCTCTGCCAAGGGGTCATGTGAGAATTCCCAGGGTCACGGAGAGCCCTTCAAAGTTGCCTTTCTTAGCAGACTGTCTTTTTCGGCAATGCCAACTCCTGCATGCACTTGACTTGTGAACCATTGATTGTTGTGGATGAAGGAGGAGTGTCATTTCAGTCAGTCAGTGCTATGAAACCAGAGCAACTATTTTGATTAATGTGGCCAGTTAAGCTAAACAAAGAGATTGGTCATTACTGGGTAAAATCAGTCACCCCAGAAACCCCAGAGGGACCAGTTTCTGGAATCAAAGCAAATTAAATCCACAGCTGTGAATGGAGGGGCTCTGAAGAGAAAGAAGTCTTTCACTCATTGCTATAGGAATAGAAAGATGTAGTACATTGGAGGAGGGGGGATTGGCAATATAAATCACTAACTTTATTTTCCTCATACTGTCTAATACAAAGATCCCACCTCTACCCCATGAATCCATTTCTAAATCTGTATCAAAGAGGAGGATGCATGAACATGTCTCTCACACCTTTATTTCAGGTAGGGAAAGATCAGGAATCACTGCACACAGGGGCCGGTGAACATATTGTAGGAAAGGAAGTCCATGGAAGTCTATGCGCAACTTGGAATTATTTTTAAGAACACTTATTGCAAAGATTATTTAGTGACACTGAGAAATGCTCTTGTTACGTTAAAGGGAAAAGTATGCATACAATATATTTATAGACTACAAGCACAGTTGCATCATCTGTAACATCATAGACCTAGAGATAGTAACAGCGCTTATTGAGTGTGTGTCATCATGAACTAATCTCATTTAGTTCTCACCTTAATCTAGGAAATAGGTGATTATATCCCCATTTCATGGGTGAAGAAATGACTCAGACAGGGGAGCTCATTGCTCCTGGTCACATAGCTGTTGGACTGAGATTCACATGCCTCCCAAGCCCATGCTCTCAGTAAACAAGTTCACTTATACAAATTCATTTGTATTCACCCAACAAATGAGAAGGGTGAGTATCAGAACAGTCACATGCAGTGTTCAACTCTATGTGGCAGAAATGGCAGTGGTTCAGGGGTTTCCTTCATTATACTTTCCTTTATTTTCACCAATTTCACATCAAGCAGTCTCTATATATTTTGTTCTATTCTAGTCTACTAAACTATACTATATTATACCATTCTAAATTATATTATACTGTACTATATCATACTATATTATACTGTATTATGCTATGCTGTATTTTGCTATTTTAAAATATATTTAATTTTTCAATGGAACCTTGCAACTTACACAGATAAACTCATTCATTAATAGTAAACAACCTGATGCAGTAGGGAAAGGCTGGACAAATGTACCCCCAGACTAAAAGGAACTGGGTCATGAGACCTGGTTATATTCTCTCTACTTCTTGCTCATGTTCCATATTTTATTCCTCACAATTTTTAGAATAGGAAAAAGAAAAAAGAATGAGTAACTATGTTTATAGGCCTGTTTTATTTTTATTTCTCCTTGATTAGAGCAAGACACACTCATCTGCGATGAAGAAGCCAAAGCCAAATGGGGCCATGCCACAGAACAAAAGAATTTTTTGACTCACCAGGAAGGAGACAGCAGGACATGAATGTTTCATAGTGGAACTAAAATGACCAAAGTGGAATGTTTATGTTCTGGGCTCAGTGCTCAAGAGCGTAACCACGTCCCACTGCTATTAGGGCAACATCAGAGCCAGCATTGGGTCACCATGAAGAGAGAACGGCACCGATGTTGAAACTCTGCCCAGGCTGAGTGTGTGGGATTCCTGGAAATCGTGTCTTGCAGAGTCTTGGACTCCTGAAACCAGGTCTGTACTTTAGGGAGTTTCAAGAAAGAGCAAGTGAGGGAGAGAAAGGCAGAGAGATGGACGGACATGACAAGATTCTAATTAATTTGCCAGATTGGGTCTGCTGCCTCCTCTTTTCTTTTGCAGAACATCCACTTGGGCTCATTAGTTTGGAATTTCAGGGAAGCTGGGGCTGAGATTCCAAAAGTGGTTTTCACTGGGGCTCATGGTCTCCTGGAGTGGGCTAATGGGGAAATTTGTCTCTGTTGCTGTTTCTGCTGGGTCCTGAGTGTGACTGGGGCAAGACCTGGTTCTTCTCTCTTCTTTATTTATGCTCCTCATTTTATTTGTTGGGCCTATCTTTTAGAATAAACAAAAATGGAGAAAAAGCTATTTTCATAGACAAAAAGCTCTGATAATGGGGGAGGCAGAGGCTGACATTCATCTCACTGGCTGAGGCTGATCTTGCCAATTATCTTTGCTAAGTACATCCAGAAGTTTGCCTTTTCCTAATCCCCTCTCTATCCCAGATGTAGCCAAGAGTCTAGAGAGACTGAAACATTTCAAAAGGTGTCCTCCAGAAAGCTGGGGCCTGGATCCAGGTGGGAGAGTTCCTGTGGCACAGGGGGTGACCAATCCTTCCTGGTGAGGCCTCTCTGGAGTGCAAGATAGCAAGACACAGTGTCTCATCTCCCTTCCACATGCCAACAGTGTGGCCGGGAAGTAGCTTCTTTCTGACAGCTTAAATGAAATCAGCAGTAACCAGAGGCAAGTGGCTTCAACCCAAAAGCACTGGCTCAGCCTTCTTGGCCATGAGTTTGGTTCAGATGTGTAACCTCCCAGGGACAGAGCCACCTCACAGGTAAAGTAGGGACTGAGCGATTCAATATCTATCAAGGGTATTGATGCAGAGTGGCTTTCCTGGCATGTTAGCCCTCCCTTCTTCCCTTCCTTTTGCCTAGACTCCTCAGTGCATGCGCTCCCCTTGAGATAACATCTTCTCAGCCATCTCCTAAATCTCTCTCTTGGCTCAGGGGCCACTAAGGTGAAATGGAGATGGTCAAACCTTCTGAAATCTTATTCTCATCCCTTGCAAAGCCAGTTGGTAAAACGCTCTGGTAAATGCTCTCACAGCTGAAGGGGAAGGTATGTGTATGGGGGGCAGCAAAGATGCCTGGACCGATGGAGATGTTTGGTTTCTTGCTCTCATGCCTCCTGATAAGTCAGTTGCCCCTTCTGGGCCTCAGTTTTGAGACGGGGGGAGAGGAATCCCCACTCCACCTCCCTCCGAGCGTGGTGGGGAAGACAAATGGAACCATGAGTACTGAATGCATTTTACAAACTGTAGAGCATCTCCCCCAATATCTTGTGTGTGTGGAGGTCCTTTTAGTATAGTTATTGATGTGTTTGAGTAATTTTGAAAAAAAAAAAAAAACTAAAATGGCCACATTCTTGATTCTCTGAAATTTGACTAAAAGTAATTAAGTGCTTCTCCAGGGTTTCTGAGCTACTCCCTTCCATGTGGTGTTGGAAGGAGTTGCTGATTCCTCTAAGGCTTTCTTTCTCCATCCATAAACAAGAGCCAAATACTGTGCACTTCATAGAAGTTTCTAGAGGCCCCAAGATGACTCATATGGAAGCTCTCAACAGTGTGCAGGTAATGAGTATGGAATATTATGCCTAAAGTGGACGCAGATTTAATAGTAGGGGATTAACATAAGCATCTATGGGGGGGTCTTTCCATGCCATTAGGGCTCTGTGATTATTTAAGGCAGGACAACAATAGACATTTTAAAAAGATTATAAATTTAGAATATGAATTATCTCATCTGTGTAATCTTGTCAGTCTTTCTAACTGGTCAAGCTGTACCTCAACTTTACTGCTTTACAAAGTCTGCCTTAATTTCGTTCCAATGTAACAAATGAGTCCCAATATAAACTATTAAATATAAAATATACCTCAAGGGAGCTGGGCCAATATCAATTGGTATTTTGTTCTTCCCACAGCTATTCCATGTATGTTTTATTTTTTTTTCCATGTATGTTTTTTTTTTCCATGTATGTTTTATAAAGTAGAGATACTAACTCACTCCTGACCAGTCAAACAATAGGGTTCCCTCACACAGACGATGCTGGTCTGGCTTTTTCAGCTCGGGGATACTGAGACGGATACACTTTATAATCTTGGTGCTGGAAAAAAGATAATCTTTTTAGGAATATTATCATCAACAGCAAATGGCTTGCTTTATCTCTACTCTTCATCCCCTAAAGAATTTCCAGAATTTGTTTTGGCCAAAAATGTGTATTATAAATATATGATTTCCTGTTTAATGATTGTTTTAGAAAGGTCTCAAGATGGAAACTGACCTGCAGAGCAAACACATGTGCGTGCATGCACACACACGAAATACATAGTTTGGGATTTCATACACCATGAGACACAAAATGTATCTAGGGACATACCTGTCCCCTCAGTGTGCAGGCATGTACTAGCTGCTGGGACCAGCAACCGGCATTGTGTTGTCATAGTCCCATGCTCCTATTCTGGTCTTGCCAGGGACTTGCTGTGTGATTTAGACAATTTACCATGGTTTATTGATCCTAAGGCAGTGTTTTAAGAAATATTTTAACATCTGAAATGGAATGTTTCTTAAAGCGGATGGCATCTGACAATGAGAATTGCCAGGATATCTTTCTCTCTTCCTGCTACATAAAGTAATGATGCATCTTACAATGGATTGGACCTTAAATTCCATGAAATCCAGTAGTTACCCTTGTGCTGAATATCCCTTTCAAGCTCAACATAATTGCTAACAGGGTGTTGTAGTGAGGATGGAAATCATTAATGAATTCAGTAGACACCCTAGTATGGCCACTCAGGAAAAGACAAGTTGCTATCATCATCATGCTACCTTATTAACAGTAGCTTTGTTTGTTGTTTGTTTATTTATTTATTTATTGAGAGGGAAAGGGGATGGGCAGAGGAAGAGAGAAAATCTTAAGCAGGCTCCACACTCAGTGCAGAGCCTGATGTGGGTCTAGATCCCAGGACCTTGAGATCATGACCTGAGACAAAATCAAGAGTTGGATGCTTAACCATCTGAGCCACCCAGGTGCCCCAACAATAGCTATAAATTTAAGAGCAGCCATTCTGGTGGCAATACTACTCCCTATTGCATAGATGAGTATATTTAAGCCTCAAAGAGGGATTATTTACCCGAGGCTGAGACTCAGTTCAAGTACAGCATCTGTCTGACACCAGAGTTTCCATCCTTCCTGCCCCACTCATGCTGCCTGGTTAGATATAAATACATTTTGCATTTCATATGTTATCCACACACAGAGTATAACCCATTGTTCACAAGCCACAAATCTGTGCTGCTTCTCCGGCAGAGAAAGAGTGAGCTGTAGCCTCCAATACCAAAGAATGCCTCCATTATGTCCTATGGACTCCTCATGGGCTCCAGAATGAGGATATTTATTTCCAGGTACCTCCAAATGCTGTGGTTATTTAATCACCTCAGATGCCTCCAGTAATCACTCTGGATTGCATTATGCAAGTCAGCAAATTCTGTTCACTTTAATATACATGAGCAAGAAGGAGGGATATTTCTCACTGAAGGTTTTATGGAAAATTCTGCATTTATTGATTTCCCACCCTTAAATCTTATTCTTTAAATACTCCCCCCACCTACATACATACACACACACATACAAATGCACACACATATATATGATGAAAATGATTGCTATGGTCATGTTTGTTCAACCTAACAAAAATATAGCATATTGACAACATTATCTGTCATTCCCACGTTTCACCTGGAGTAGAAAACTGTTTGATCTCAAAGCCTGCGGACTACATCAGTTCACAAGGATATCTTTTATTCATGCACATTAAAATAAAGACAACCATATGCAAGGGTTTCTATAACTTAGGAAAGGGGAAAAAAATGAAACTTGCTTTTGCTAGCAGAGCTTTGCTTGCTGGTTACACCGGCAGTGGTCATGCCATTGGCTTTTTGTATTTCTCTTGATTGCTTGTATTTTCAGCGATCAACGTGCGTGGGAAGGCTTCTGGAACTGGCAATGCCCTTAGAAGTCATCACCTTCCAAGGGAAAAAAAAAAACAAAAAGAGGTCCAATAATTTAGGGACTTTTATGGGGTTATGCATTGCATTCTCTACACGACAAGCCCAGAACAAAATGTACCTGGAGGTTTTTTTTTTTTTTTTTTTTTTTGGAGTTTTCATCTTGTATCCAAGTCCTGGTACAAGAGATCGATGGGACAACTTTGAGGAAAATATTTCATTTCTATTTCTGTTTCATCTTCTAGATAACGAGGTCACTAGTATGGGCCCTGCAGGATTATCGCAAGGACTACCTAAAATAACCTACGTCCAGGTGCTGCCCCACTGCTAGGCGCGATTCCATACACCTGTTTGTTTTACTTCCATTTCTCTGCTTTTTATTTTTCTTGCGGTATATATGGTAGCTTGAAGCGACAGGTTTGTGATAGATTTAAGGTTAATGTGTAAACCATAAAAATATCTGTGTTGCCTCCTCCCATTCTCTTCTAGTCGACAAGAATTATCGATTGCCCTTGATGATACTTTATCTTCAGCAATCTCGGGAATCAAAGACAGTGCCTACCTGGTTCTCTGTTGGGATGCAATGTGTCAAATCTGGCAATTTGACGTCTGGGGGCCTCTCAGAAGGCAGCTACACCTTCACAGTCCTGCGACTCCTGCATCAGAGGAAATATTTCTGCTTCAGAGTCTTTGGCCCTGTGGGGTCAGCCAGGCAGGTGTAACTCAGCCAGTCTGGGAAACGCGCTTTGGTATTTTCCTTTTGATCTTCTCCTTTCAGGGGGAAACACACACCTATTAGCAATTGTTCTCTGAATGGAGATGGTTATGCTTCATTTTTATGCCCTTTGCTCCTTGATTGTCCATGGGGGCTTCACACAATACCAACAGAGGCTGAAGGCTTGTGTTTCTATCATCCACTAGATGTTTACAGCTAGGTCAGTTGTTCCAAATTGAACTCGAATATTTAAAATTCCATCGTGGGCCTGGCTGCCTGGTCTTTTGGGCCAAAAAAATATGTAAAACACTGTCATTCATTGAGCTTGAGAGATTAGCTCATGTAGTCCTCCCCCCAAAAAATGTGTCATGGAGGTAATAAAATATCTCATTTATGGGTGAGACAGAAGCTCAGAGAAGTCTCCTTATTTGATTGGGTCACACAGCTAGCAAGGAGCAAAGATAGAATCAGAAACCAGGTATAACTGATGCCCAAACTGACCCTTTATTACACCACGCTGCTTCCCACTACACCTCAAATTCTTCACTGTTGAAAGAAATGTGTACTTACTTTTCTAAAAAAAAATTATTTCTTATATTCACTTCTTCAAAGAGAAAAAAAGACCAATGAAATGGTCACCTGGAGTAGGGATTGTGCCTCTGAGCAGAGGACCCAGCCCAGAGTAGAAGCTAGGGAAATGCTTATGGGGGGGGGGGGCTTGTTGACTGGCTCGCAACTCCAAAGAAACCCTCCTGTACTCTGCTCTTTGGTGGTGGCAACAGACCAGGAGCTGAGGTTCTTGGGCTCCTGCCTCCATGGAAGCAATAGTGAGCCACTCCACTCTGTACCTTCTTTTCCCACTTCCAGAATTAGCCTTTTCACGGCTCCTTAGATATATGACCTGTATCCGGGTGGTGTGCTCCCTTTGTGAGGTCTGAGGACTATCTCACAGCCTTTTGATGCTGAGCTCTGGTGCCCCCACCACGACCCCTTATTCTGAGAGTCCCAAGCATAATTGCTTGTTGTGGATATTATCTGGTTATTCTTTCTGGGTAGTGTCACTTGTCTATGTAAACTTCCAGTTTCCTGGTCTCTCACATTAAGCTGTTCTGTTAGAAACACCTACTGGGGTTTTATTCATGCATTTGTTGGAGAAAGGAAGGCCAGATGAACATACAAAGCCAAACAGGGTTTATCCATTTCCCAGGAGGGGCCAGCAGCACAGGGGAGGGTTGGACCTAAATTCTAGTGCAGTGTAGAAGGATGTGAGTGCTAAACAGAGGTGTGAACCAGGGCAGTGGGATGAGACAGGGAAAAGGTGATTTCTTGAGACGGGAATCACTCAAGCGTAGGGTTTGATTATTAAATATTGATGAAGATTTTGCAGAGAATCATTAATAGGAATTCTGACAGGGTCTCAGAAACAACTTACTCTGGGTGACAACTTCTTAAGAGTCTCCTCAGACCAATTTTTGGAATGGGATGAAGTATATGTCAATTCCTAAATGGATGACCTGTAAACACTAACATTTATAGGACACTTATACGAGCCAAGTAGCATGTTTGTGGGTGACACGGACTGACCCATCTCGCACTCACTCTGTCCTCCTCTGCTTTAAAGGGCACCCGGCTGAGATTCAGACAACCAGTGTGGCTTATACAGGAGGTGTGCAGTGATCTGCATCCAGAGGCAGCACCTTGTCACCTGCAAAGATAGGGTGGGTTGTTATCAGAGGACACTGAGACTCATTCTCCTCCTTAGAAAAACAGGAATGCCAGTGGGCTGGGAGGAGATTTGATGTTCAAAGGGTTGCCCACCATGGCCTGTGTGTTGGTCATATATGACAGAGCTCCAACCAGCCCATTTTTGGCACTGATGATTTGCATTCAATCCTGGCAAAGATGATTTACATTCAATCCTGCCCCAGGTCCCTTAGCCTGTGAAGATTGGCCTCTCAACTAGACAAATGACATCAAGTGAGGGCCATAGTCCTAAACACTGAAGAAAACATGTCACCAAGTATGTATTTTGGAAATCCGTAGTGAGAAAGTCACTTTCTTCAATTTTAAATAACTGAGTGTGGTAGTTTCCTATGGCGGCTGAAACATATTACCACCACCTCGGTGGCTTTAAAGAACACAAACGTACTCTCTTAACAATGCTGACCTAGAGGCCAGACTGACTTGATGAGTCTTTAGGGCTGACATCAAGGTGTCATGAGGGCTGATTCTTTCTGGAGTGCTCAGAAATTAACTCATTCCTCGTCTCTTCCAGTTTGCAGAGTACCTGACGTTCTTCAGTGGCCCTACCACTTGGCGCTCCTGTTGTCACATCACATTTTACGGACTCTGCCTTCTTGTGTTCCTCTTTTAAGGACACTTATGGATACCTTAGGCCTGCTTGGATAATCCAGGACCATCTCCAGATCCTTGACCATGTCCTCAGTCCCTATTGAAGTAGAAGGTAACTTATTCAGAGGTCCTGGGGATGAGGACATGGACATTTGGTGTGAGTGGAGGGGAGGACATTATATTCAAATATTCAGCCCACTACACAAAATATTGCTATTGGAGCTATTGGAGCACCTCTCTAGAGATAAAACCCAAAACCTGGCTCCCTCAGAGTAAATCTAGTGGGTTTCAGGTCCCTTCCACTTCTACACGAGGTCATGGATCGGTTCCATTGGGATTGACCCTGAGGTATGGGGCTGGTGGTGTTTGGCCTGCTGTCCTCACCTGCCCTGGCATCCCTGAGATATTTGTGCTCCCATCTTTGTCACATTCTCACTGCATCCTTTTCATCTTACCCAAGGCCACTTTAGATCCACCTCTCCCTGAGTCACAGCCCTGCCATTCTAGCCACGTGACAAGGCAGTCTGCTGCCCACACCCTTAAGGGAGTGAGGTGCCAGGATCCTCCACTTGCAGCAAAGTCCTTCTTGCCCATGTTGAAGGTGGATGCTTACCTCCTCTGGGAACAGAGGGGAACTAGAGTTGCATAGTCCTTATACCCATCTGAGAATTCTACTCCCTGACTCATAGCCCTACATCCACAGGGAGAAGAAGGAGACCCTGGGGTATTCAAGGCTCCTCCCTTTACTGTTTTCCTCTCTGCTCGCTCTTCTTTCCTTAATGTATCAGTTTGCAAGGGCTACCATAATAGAGTACACAGACAGTATACATTTATTTCTTATAGTCCTGGAAGGCCAGAAGTCCAAGGTCAAGGTCTTGGGTAGGACTGGCTTCTCCTGAGGCCTCTCTCATTGTCTGTACAGGCCAATAAAGTTCAATAAAGTCTCGGAGTGGTAGCAAGAACTGGTCCTGTCTGATTAAACACTTCCCAGATCTTTCTTCTGGCTTACATCCAGACCAGAGCTTCTGAAATGCCAAACATTGGAGTCTAACTTCTCTGAGTCTCCTGTGATAGGTCTTCTCCAAAGCAATGAGTACTTTCCATCTGGTTGCTTGGATTGGAGCAAAAGGCCTCAGAATATAGAAACATGTGTAATGTGTGATTGTGAGTGTGTGTGTGTATGTGTGTGTGTGTGTGATATGTATGGAAGTTGGGGGATACATCAAATAATTTTTGAAAACATCCTGCAAAGCAATTATCCATTGATCCCTCAGTATGTGCAAGACATGTGATTCCTCACAGAGGACTCACCCGTTTGTAATATCAGCCCCAATTTACAGATGATGAACCTGAGGTCCATAGAGGCTCCTGATCAACATCTTATATCTATTAAGATAGAGATAAAATTCAAACACGGGCCTAGTTGACCATCAAACATCGTTTGATATTTCTATTCTCTCCACCGTAGTGTGCAGTGATGATGGTAACAGTGTTGAGGTCTTTGACTTCTCAACATCATTGTCAGATAAAACAAGAGGCAAAGAAGGGGCCATGCCATGACTGAAGCAAGAATTTTATGTCCCATGAGCACACCTTATCTGTCCTCACTCTGGTGGCACTTTCTCATTTGTTGGATCCTACTGATTTTTGGAACAAACCCATGTGGCAGTCTGTATGAATCCTACCGCATGGATGAGCAAGTCCAGGATAAATCAAATATCCAGTGCCCTCAGCTGATAAGTGGAGGAACCAGTACCCACATCCTGAATTCAGGATGGAAGAAGGAACCTCGTGCAATACTCAGACCAGAATACATTTCTTCCTGGAGGAGATGGGAGCCTCAGAAAGTTTGGGAGAAGGCCAGAGAGCTTCAGAGTGCAATGAATAGCTTTGGCAGGCTTCTAACATTCCAGTGTGCACCCTGCATCACTGCCTCACCAGAGTGGTCAGTAATCAAGATGTTTCTTTGGGGCAAAATTGTCATGTCAGCCGTCTGCCACTGATGAAGGCTTCACGTTACCCCATTTTTAGAATACACACGCACACACACACACACAGACTCTCCCCTTAAACAAGGGACTGATTTTGATACATCTTTTAACTAACCAAAAGTAACATTTTGACAATTTTAATCGACTAATTATACACTCATGGTCATCTTGAAAAGTGCCCATTTTGGGTCTTTATGTCTTGACAACTGTAAGAGTCCTCAGCTGGAAAATTGGGATGCAGACAGAGAATTTCAATTACTATGACCTTGGGAAGTTGAGAGCTGCAATTTCTATCCCACTGGGGCCCAAGAGAAGCAGAGAGGAGGCCTGGAAGGATGGTGGTGGCTCCCTCTAGAACTAGACTTCATCTCTACTCTGCTTCTGCCTGGAAATAATTAGGAAGAACCCAGTGATCTGCATCAGAAAGCAAAGAATGAAGCAGATGCCACAAAGGTAAGCATTTGAGAGACTTAAAATAGGCTGGTTTTTCTGCTTTATTCCATTTGCTTATGTCCTTTACAGTTGGAAGCTCTCACACATCTTTTCCATTCTTGGTCTCCTGCCCCTCCCTCTTCCTACCTTCCTTCCTCTTCTTTCTTTTCCTTCTTAAGATACATGAATAAACATTCCATCTTTAAACCCACAGGGGGTATTGGTCTGTTGACAAATGCTAAGGATTTCTTTAGCGATTGATAATATATAGTCATCATTTCAGCAAATTCTTAGATAAACTGAAGAGATGTCTTCCCCTTTTTAACGATGCAAAATCTGAGTCTCGTGGAAATAAAATAACTTGTCCACCGTCACCCACTTGGTAAATTACTACTCCCTGAAAGCAGGCTCTGTCCGACTTTAGAACCCTCCCTGGGAGAGTTTTCTCATGATTTTCAGAGGGCTCTGCAAGGATGGGGCCAGGCTACTCATCTATTCTGATGTTCCCTGGAACCTGCAGTCTGGACAAAGCCATAGTGGGTGCTCAGGGCAGCTCAGGCCTCCATCCGGGACAAATTTCAAAGCCAAAGCTTCAGGTGGCTGGCTCTAGACCTGGGCTCCAACCAATGCCCCTCGTCATGTGGAGGCCCAGGGTCCTCCTTGCTGAGGGCCTTCTGGGAGGGCCTGGGAGCAGGTCACCCAGACAAAGTGGTGCTCTTATTTTTCTGGGAGCAGGGAGGGGCAACATGAACCCAGAGAATATCGCAGGTGGGAAGTCTTATGTGTGCCCCATCATGACCATGCAAAGGCCCTATTGCATGGGACATACTTGTACTAAAAAGAAGTCATTGTTTTTCTGATTTTCTGTTTTAACAAGATGCCCCGTATATAAATTTATTAAATCTTTTAACCTTATCTAGGTGCCAGAGAGGCAAGAGTAGTAAATGCAAGAGCTATTCTCTTGCCTGTATATGGACAATGAACAGTCCGTATTCCTTCCATTCACCCTCTCTCCTTTCCTCCTGAATCCATTTTCTTTTCCACGTAACTCCTAAAGAAACAGATAGCTTTCACGGCCACTTACTTTCTTGAAGGGCTTCTGCTATCAATGCTGTTTCTCTTCTGCTTTGTGCTTTGATTGGCTAGCAAAGCTCTTGGGGCATCAACTGATGCCTCCCTGAGAAATGGCCAGCCTCATGCCCCTGCCAGCTTATTGCTAAGGTCACTCCTGCTGCCAGCTTTTGAGGATGGTGATGCAGACGGTTGGGCCATCTTGGCTCCTCAGGACCAGAACCTAAAGAACCAACTGACCAATGGCATGTGGACCTCCAGAGAACATTGGGTGAGGTTGGCTCAGGACTGGTCCCCACAGGTGCCATCCTCATCCCTGGAAACTCTGAGTGCTTCCCAACATGGCAAAGGACTTTGCAGATGTGCTTAGGTAAAGAATCCTGAAGCAAGGGGATGATCCTGGCAAGGATTAGATGCCATTATACTGGTCTTTGTAAGAGGGAGACAAGAGGGTCACCAGAGGAGGGGGATGTGGTGATGGGATAAGAGATTGAAATAATGCTTTGAAGGCAGAGGAAGGGCCATGAACCAAGGAGTACACATCACTGTTAGAAGCTAGGAAAGAACAAACAATGGATTCTCCCCTAAAAACCCTAGAAGCCTGTTGCCATCTTGGTTTTATACCTCTGACCTCCAGAACTAGAAAGGGAATAAATATGGGTAATTTTTAAGCCACAAAGTTGGTAGTAATTTGTTAAAGCAGCCACACGACACTGATAGATAAGGAGGCTTCCAGAGGTAGGATAGCTAGTGGAGGTCCTGCCCAGGCTGGCTGTGCAGAGGCAAGAGCTGCTCCTGGGACGTACCATCCATTCCATCAGAGGTCTGCTACACTCAGGCACCGGGCAAGCCCTGAACCTGGACTCCCAGGGTGTGAGAGCGGAGGGGGACTCCCTTCATGCTGTTGAGATGGAGATAATATCTGTGTGGGGCTTATTCCTGCTGCTGTTCTCATCCACAGTGGCATATCTGTGACCCACTAGCCTTTGACACAGCACAGCTCTCTAGCGTATGAGGCTCAGAGAGGTAAAGCCAGGAGCCTGGAGTCACATAGCAGTCAGGAGGCCTGGGAAAATGTAGTCCCTGATCGTGAGCCCTTGTCATGACCACCCTTGGGAGGGATACCTCTTCTCCCATGCTCTTGCAGCTGTCGCCTCCCTGCCCGTTCTGTCCAATGCCTAGGTCACTGCTGCTCCCCGTAGCCTGTTCCTGAGGAAGGTTGCCACGTTTACATCTCAAGCTGCAGCTTAAGATCCCAGATCTTGTTCCAGGCTCCCAGGAACAAATGCCCTTGTGGTTTTCCATGACTCGGGAACCTCACTAGCAACGAGAGCTGTGGGGCCCGGGCCTTGGAGAAAGAATGGTTTTTGATGTGGCCTTGACCCCATGCCCATGAGCCAGGAGACTCGTTCAGCCCTCAGACTCTACTTTTCCTGCCTGAATAAAAGGGTCATTGTTCCCTAGCTGCCCAACCAGAAACGCCTTTGACGTGTGCTGAACTTCAGCTAATAATCAGAACCAGGCTCTCAGGGCAGGAGGTGGAATGACATGGTCGTTTTGACTTAAAAGAAACATTTGAACTTCACATTTGCCAAGTTAAAGAGAAAACTTCAGATCACTTTTCCCCAAGCACCACCCTCACCCACCTCTATCTTTAATTTTTATTTGTAATATATACTCACCCTAACCCAGGGCTGTCGGGCTCAGTGTCATTTGGCTTCAGGCTCAAACCACTGCACAGATTGGCCCACGCTGGACAGATGCTGGCTTCAGAAGGTGGCCTGACACTCTCTGGATCCCCATTGATTGGCAACCATTGAGTTTGTCAAAGGGCTGCCCAAACTGTGCTTGGCTCAGACCTGGGTGAATCATTTCCTTCTTTTTGAAGAGCCCTGTGGCTTCCATATGGGTCCGGAGAGAAAATGGGAGAAAGCAGGAATAATGCAAAGCTAAAGCTCTTAGCAATTCATCAGATGTACCATTGCTCACTCCATCTTCCAAGCTAGCATGCTGCTTTACACTTTCTTCCCTCTCCCCCTGGTAGCCCCTTTTCAACCTGCCTGTTTCAGTATAGATATCACTATTGATTGATGGGAGCAATGGACCCAGTTTTTTGAAGCCTCCCTGGGTCCAGGCTCTTGGAACCTTTTCCACACTGAGTACTCAGGGCTGGACCATGTGGTTTGCTTTGGGATGAAATAACAGTATATGTGATGCAAAGAAAATCCTAAATATAAGACCTAAAAAGTGCTTGGCATTCAGGCTTTCCCCTTCTGAATTATGTGACTGGCATGGAAACAGTCTTGGACTAATCTGATATACAAAATAAAACATGGAGAGAGGCCCCAGTCACACCAAATAGGGTTATCATCAATCTGCCATGTCCAGCCAACACACTCATGACCCCAGACCCGTGAGTAGATAAGCCTAGCTCAGACCAGATGAAGTACTCAGCTGTGCCAGCGCAGACTGCCAACCTACAGACTTGTGGGCTCTGTGGCTATCGTTTCAGGCCAACAAGTTCTGGGTTGGTTTATTACACGGCAAATCTAACTGATACCCATTATCTAGGGAACTTACAATGACTAGTAGGGCTGGGTCATTTGTTTCTCCTTTATATTGCACCCTACATTTACGATTATTTGCATACTTATTTGGCTCTGAAATTAAACTGCAACCTCCATCAGAACAGGCACGATAAGTCACAGATCAGAGCTGCAATATTATGGACTCCAACAGGGCATGGCATATAGTTGATGTTCAATAAATACTTGTCAAATCAGTTAACAACTGAATAAGGAAATCAGACAGATCTGGATTAGAGTCCCAACTCTTCCAGTATTGCCTTGTAACTCTGATCCGTCTCACTTAACCATCCTGGGCCTCAGTTTCCCCATCTATAAAGCAGGGCTAAAACTAGCCACAATGTTACTAAGAAGGGCTGAGTGAGGTGGTGCGCACATGGCTTGCTTAGGATTGGGCCAGGCCAGTACTCAACAATGGTAGCGAATATGTCCAAACAAAGGCAGTCTGAATGTTTTCGACAGGCTCCTTGATGTAAAACAATTCTCTCTGCAGACACCTTCAGCCACAATTTCTTGGCAACAATTGCATATTCAAAGTGGAAAGTTTGACATTGAGACCAATCCCCGCCTGTGCTGGCATTTTGATTCCTTTTGCTTTTCTTTTGACTTTGGGGACATTTGCAACCTCAGAAGCCCATGTGCAAACACATGGAACTGTTTCCACTCCACCCGCATGAGATGTTCCTTTTATAGAGAAAGTATCACATTCATAAGAGAGAATAATGAAGAAGAAAAAGAATATCAAAGACATTTCATTCCTTCATTCCAGAAAGAGGGACTGGAGTGTGCAAAGACTCTAGAGCAAAAGGGATCCTAACTTATTATTAAAGGAACTAAAATAGAGTATCACTGGAGCTGACGTTGAGTCTGAAGGTTCTGGAGGCTGAAGCCAGAGAGTCAGGCAGGGGTCAGGCACCCACATGGCTGGTGCAGGTCATTTTAAATGCTTTTTACTTTCTCCTTGGAGTGGTGGAAAGCCAATAAAAGATTGTAAAGAGATGCGTTTTAGTCCAAGTTTAAATCTGGCTCACCCAGTCGAGTCAGTGGCTGGGACCTCTAAGAAGAAATTGCCATTAAGTCTCATGCTCCTTAGGTTTCCCCAATTTTGCTGTAGTGTTAGCCATCCGAACCATCTTGTGCTGTTTGTGAACTGTACGTTCGTGAATGATTCATTGAGTGTCTGTAAGCCAGGAATGGCAATGACAGAATCAGCACTACCAGGACAAAGGACTGTGGTTTTTGGAGCCGCGCTGTGGTATTCCTGTTCTCAGTGCCTCGTGAGCATCACCCACCGGTTCCTGGTCTCTGACCCTAGAGAGCGTGTGCATGTGCTTTGACACGAGTGTGTGTGCAAACCCTTTCAACTCTCCAAACAATACCCAGACTTAGTCTCGATTGAGGCCCTCCTTCCACAGACCTGGAAACTACGCCCTAGGGAGGGTCAGCACTTTGCCAAGGTCATGGTCTGCAGTGCTGAGGTTTCGACCTCAGTGGTCTGACTCGGGAGGCCCTGACCTTGCCCCCCCGGGCACAGCATCTGAGCACCTGAGATAGTGCACTCGCTCCCATTTTGCATGGAAGGTTTGTGACCCATGAACACAGGCCATGTGGCTGCTTCATGATGGAGCTGAGATTTGAACCGTAAGGAGGTTGAAGACATCAGGCTGTTAATCACCACTGTATGCACTACCTTCGTTATTGATCTTGGCATGAACGCATACAGGGAAGGAGTATGCATGTGTGTACATGCAGTACGTGTTAGACTCTTTCCTTCTCTGTGTGTTTTATTTGGGAACATATGGAAGAACTCAGCATTGGGAGCGATGGCCACTGATTGTAATGAGCCAGGACCAGTGCCAGGACAGGCGCAGAAGATGTCACTTTTTAGTGCTGCCTGAAGGCCACAAGCCTAGCAAGTTATAGAGCTGAGCAAAACTGTTCTCTGTGCACTTGCACCACTCTCTCATGCTTTTCCTTTTGAAAAAAAAAAAAAAAAAAAAAAAACAAGCAAAAAAGCAAGAAAAGATTGCCTATCTATATATACCAGGACAGCTCTGTTATTTCGCAAATTGGATTTTTAACATTTATGATACATACTCTCTGATGATCTATATCTTCAGGTGAGGGCAGCATAAAGATGAGACCGGGGTGGACAATCAAGCCAGCCGCCAACTTCCCACTGGAATCTTTAGGTCTGAGGAGGACCAGCTGTATGGCGGGGTGGCTTCCCCCTGTGTTCGGGGCCGTGCGACCTTTCATGAGTGTGGTCCTTTGTGTCTAAATACCGTTTTTCTTGCAGTGACTCAGCACCCAGGCCCCTGGAAACTTTGCACATGTTGACAGACACAAGGGCTTCTTTCTTGGGCGTCCCGGGGGAGTCCCCGGTGCTGCCTGGCTCCCAGGCCTCTGAGACCAGCAGAGTTCTTTCTTCCTGCCCCATGGGTTTCTGGGTCTGTCCCCTAAAGAGAACCAGAGCAGTTTGGCCTACTTTGGAGGTGAACAACCCAACGGAGCCGAGATGGGAGGAAGTGATAAGTAGAGCTGCCTCCTCAGCCCAGGACTTCCTCCTCTGCAGAAACCCAGATTCTCACGGTACCTGTGGGGCCCTGGCAGCTGGGCTGGAGCTCTGCCCTTTACAGTTAGTCCCTGGTGTGGGGAGGCCTTCCTGCTCTGCAACGGAGCCCAAGATGACAGTGGCAGATAAAACAGAAAGGCAGGACTGGGCCGTCCAGGTGGGCTCCGAGAGGGGCTTTATTGCCATCGAGGGCAGGACCAAACTGGCTCCGTGCTGGCTTGCTGCCCACATCAAGGGGAACTTCCTTCCCCAACAAAGGCCACCTGTCCTGAGCAGAGGCAGAAAAGGGACTCAAGACCATTGCATTTCTCATGTCTTTGCCAAGTGCTAGGGTCTGGTCTGAACACATTGGGAGAGTGTCTTACTCACTCTTCGCGACTTAGGACTAAAGCAGAGTTTCTCAGCCTCAGCTCTGTTGACACTGGGGGCTGGGTAATTCTCGATTTGGGGGGTGCTGCCTTGAGCATTGCAGGAGAGTTAGTGGCATCCCCTGCCTTCTGCCCTCTGGAGGCTGGGAGCACCCCTATTCCCAATTGTGACAACCAAAAAAATGTCTCTAAACATTGTCCATGTCCCCATTTGGGAATTGGTGGGGTCTAAGCAGGGAACATCAGAGGTTACTGAGCAAGATGAAGAAAACAGTTTGTCTCAGACCCTGCCGTGAGACTGAGAGTCAAATCCAGGACATTCTGCTATTTTTGTCTGCTTCTCACACCACATGCTGTGCGAGTCCAGGAAACCCTAATTTTTCTGAGATGAGGCCTTCCATTGCAGATGACATCACAGGTATCTGCCTCAAGATCAAATATGACAATAGGTCCTTGACGTGCAAATGTAGACCATAGGGTTGGGTTTGTGGTAAGCCCCTTCTCTTGCAGTGGGAATACGCTCTGTGGATTGTAGCACATCTCAGCCTTGTCTGCACACTGGAGTCCCTTGGCAGCCTCAATGGCCACAGAAGCCTGTGCCCCAAGCAAGAGGTTCTGGTTTCATGGATCTGGGTGGAACTTGGCATCAGTTCCCCAGGTCATTCTGGTGCTCAGCCAGAGTTGAGGATCATTCAGAAACCCTCCTAAAAATGAAAGCACTCCCAACATCAAGACTACCTGCTTTGCATTCTCAGCAGGAAGAAGTAAATCCAGTGGTGAGGGAGCAAGGGAAATCTGTTTGCTAGAGTCACCACCTTTAGTGGGGACGTTTGACAGAGATGATGCCACCACGGAGGAGGGAACCAACTGGATCTTCTTCAGAAATTTCAAGTAGTAACCCGACATGTACATGCCATACGCAACTGAATCAACTACAGCTTGAAGGGGAGGGAAAGGAGATGGAACATGAGCCTTAGGGCAGGTACTAGATGTAATGAAGTTCTTTATATGTGTTCTTAAAAGAAAGCCATGGGGGATTTTCTTCGGTGACGATTAGGAGAAAAAATGGAGTGTCTTCTTCTTCTTCCTCCATCCTCCTCCTCCTCATGACCTGAGCCAATATCAACAGTCAGATGTTTAACCAGCTGAGCCACCCAGGTGCCCCTCTCTCTGGCACTTTAGTGCATAGGCACTGATATTTTTCTAAACTGGAACATGGTAGACACTATGGTATCGTGCTATTCTCACTTGATAATAATAGCTTCTCTCTGTATCCTTAAAAATTCTTATAAGCATTATTTTGATGTCTATATAGTCTTCTATCCAGTATATATATATCCATAGTTTATGTCCCCATTTCCCATTTGCTGGTCATCTATATTGCTCCCGTATTTCCAAAAAAAAGAGAGAGAAAAAGGAAAAAAAAAAAAAAAAAGGAAGAGAGGAAGGAAGACCAAGCAAGCTGAAGTGAGCATCTTTGCAAGAACTTTAAACATCCTTCCGTTTGCTCAAGGAACATTCCTAGAGGTAAAATTATTAGGACAGAATTAGGTATTGGTGATTTCATGTGTCATGATGGTTACGGACTGCTTTCTATAAAAAGGATGAACAAATTTAGATGCTACCCCCTCAGTGTGATAAGCTGAGTCATTCATCCTCAGCCACTCTGGTGATTAATGTCCTTCAAAAGTTGACAACTTAATAGCTAAAAAAAAAAAAAATTGTACCTTCCTCTTTATTCAATTTGTCCTTGTTGGATTGTTAGTGGAGATAGATATTTTTGAGATGTTTATTATTACTTGAACATCTTTTTGGTTTTAGATTTTTTTGTGTGTGTGACTGTATATTGTATCTTCTCTTTGCCTATATATATATATATATAAATATATATATATATGAATGACTTTTCCTAATTTTCTTTCTAGATTAAAGATATTAATATCTTGTCTTTATGTTACAAACATTATTTCCCAGTTTGTTTATACCTTTCACATTTTTGTGTGCTTTAGACAATATTTATGATCTCTTTCTCTCTGACATTTATGAGAAAAATATACTCATGGGGAAAATTTATAAAAAAAAAAACACACAAAAAAGAAATGTAAACTGAAAAACAAACTATGTTTTGAGTTCCACCAGAAATAATCACTATTATATTTTGGTGCAGTTCCAGCTGCTATAACTAAAATGTTAAAACCTTTTTTATTTTAAAATTGGAATTATAATGTATATATTATATTGTAATCTTCTTTCCTGGGCATTTTCTTAGTTTCTTCAGGAGTCCTATAAGATGTGATATTTAGTAGCTATAGACTCTTCCTTTTTGAAGTTGCAATCTATCATTCTATACAATTACCTGTTGTTAGGAATTGTAGATATTTCAAAGTGTTACCCAGAATAAACACCGCTACAGTGAACACTCCTCCCTGTAAGGAAAACATCAACTATTTCCTTTGGGAATTGGTCCTAGGAGTGGAATTGTCAAGTCCACAGTGATCTGCCCATTTTAGAGATCCACTCCTCTGGATGTATAGGTCTGATTCTGCTTTTTGTTGGTTTGTTTACTCATTGGTTTTGTTATTTTAGATACCACATGTGAGTGAAATCCTATGGTGTTTGTCTTTCTCCATCTGACTTGTTTCATTTAGCCTAATACACTCTAGGCCCAACCATGTTGGTCACAAATGGTAAGATACCGGGATCCCTGGGTGGCGCAGCGGTTTGGCGCCTGCCTTTGGCCCAGGGCGCGATCCTGGAGACCCGGGATCGAATCCCACGTCGGGCTCCCGGTGCATGGAGCCTGCTTCTCCCTCTGCCTATGTCTCTGCCTCTCTCTCTTTCTCTCTCTGTGACTATCATAAATAAATAAAAATAAAAAAAAAAAAGGCAAGATACCATCCATTCTTATGGCTGCGTAATATTCCATCGTTACAAAGAGATCACATCTTCTTTGTCCATTTGTTTATCGATGGACACTTGGCACAGAAATAAAAAGCACAGCTGAGGGAATACAGTCGACAGTATTAGAAGGCATTTTATGGTGACATATGGTAGCTCCACTTGTGGTGAGCACAGGGTAAGGTATAGACAAGTTGAAGCGCGACGTCATACGCCTGAGACTAATGTAACATTGTGTGTCAACCATACTCAAAAAAAATTTTTTTTAAAGAGTATAATTGCAAACGACTTAATTATTCCTTAAAAAGGTCTGCCAAAGTACCCTTCCGCCCAAAGTCTATGAGAGCCAGAAAGCCTAAAAGCCAATAGTAATAGAGACGACAGTCTTACACATGACGTGCTTCCTAAGGGTGCTTCTCTCTCCCTTGTTTCCTCCCATCAAGTAGATATTCTCACCCATTGTGACATTTCAAATGAATCCTTTGGGAGTTGCAAAACTGTTCATTTTAACTATTTATTCTGTGGAGTATATGTCTGTGTGGAGTATTTCTAGTTTAAAACAATATGCAGGCTGACCTCTCTCCCCTCAAATCACTGTGTCTTTCCCTCTAGTTCTCTCTCTTAATCATGTTTTCATAATTTCCTTGCGGCTATCACACAGAGTGACAAGCCCCATGCTGTGTCTATCAGGGTCAGTTAGGGCTGCAGACAGCTGATATCTTCCAAAGTGATGGTGCAGTGTGGTGCTAGGACCAAGGCCTTCTAGGAGGAAAATCATTCCAGGCAAACTCGGGCATGCGGCTGGATGGTGGGAGGAGTGTACAGGTAATCTTGATGCTCTGGTCAGCAGACACAAGAGTGCCAAGCATCCCTACACAGAGAGTGCAATTCGCAACAAAGATCATCTTTTATTCAAAGGAAGAAGGATAGAATTAGAGGCAGGAGTCTGACCACGTGAGGTATAAGTTACTCCAAATACCAGCAGTGATGCCCATCACAGTGTTTGCTATAGTCTGCAAACTTTGCTGGGGCTCAGCAAACGAAGGATCACGGGCTGAATCTGGCCCACTGTGTGTTTATCTAAATAATGCTTTGTTGGAACACAATCACACTCAGTTGTTTGCATATGGTCTGCTGCCGATTTCGCACCATAAAGGCAGAGTTGTGTAGTTGTTGCAGGGACGGAAGGACACACAAAGATGAAAACTGATCTCATTCAACTCTGGCCACTCGACTCTTCTCTGCCAATACTCCTGAGAGCAGGGGCATGCCTTGCCCAATCTTTTATAGCCGGCACCATGGGCACAGGGAAGGTGCTCAAAGAAAGTATAAAAGAAAGAGGTACCACAGACAGTGAGACACTTACAAGGGGAGGCTGCCCGACAAGCATGGGCCAGGGGCAGACTGACCAGACTTGGAATCCTGATTCTTGGGTAAGTCACTTTACCTCCTGGACTCCTCCCTGGTAAGATGGGAAATTAAAAAAAAAAAAAAAAAAAAAAAAAAAAAAAAGCTACTGCGGGATCATCTTCATGCTTAAATAAGAAAAACAAAATACACAGAGCTTCTCTGTTCCCTGTGTTTGGAATCAAATGGGGCGGCGAATGACATAGAAAAGCTTTTTGGCTGTTTTTTGTTAGTCTCAAAATTTAGAGAGATGCTTATGTTACCAGTACCATAGGAGGAGGACCAGTAGAGGTGCGGTTCTGCCTGGAGTGAGGACTAATCCTACAGAGCAGGAGATGGCTGGATTGCACAACACCGTGATCCAAAGGGAGACAAGGAAGTGACCAATGTCACCAGAGCCCTGCAGCCTCCCCGGCCATTAGGTTGTGTTGATGAAGCATTAAGATTCAGCCCCGGTGTCATCATCATTTCTCTTAAAACAGATAAGTGTGGTTGCGAGAACTCAGGTAACCAGGGTCGAAGGATTTTAAATGTTGGGGCCAGGGTTCAAATACTGAAGAGCTGCTCCACAGCCAGCTCAGCCACTCTCCTGCCTATGAGATGCTCACAGAGGCAGGAAGATGGATAAAATGGGCACAAGGACTGCATGTTTGGAGAGTGAATGCAGCAGATGGGAGGAGGGAGAGAGAGAGAGAGGGAGAGGTTACCCTCATATATTAGAGGTTACTCTCATATTTTCCTAGTCCTGCATGGCCTTTACACAGTGTTGGGCAAGTCAGAAACCCCTCCACCACAGCGGATGTGAAGGTCGCTGACCCCTTTCCCCATGCTAGTCCTGGTCAAACCCAGAACGTGGGCTGTACAAACAAAAATCCATTTTTTGAAGTGAACATTTTCAACACTCTCCAGGGCTTCCGTTTGACTTGAGGGTTGGAGTTGGGGCTCATGCTGTCCAACCCAATCTATCCACCGTGCCAAATTCCAGCTGACAAGAATGGGAGGGAAATAGATATTTCTGAGGGTTTCCAGAGGCTTGTCAGTTTCTCCCATTTCTCACAGGTCAGAGAGTTTGAGGACCAGGTCTGCAATGCTCCCTCTGCACTTTTTTTTTTTTTTTGATTCTACAGTGTGGTCTGGAAGTGGGACCCCTGGAATGCCTGTATGGCCTCACCTGGATCTTAATTTGCTCTGCTACCTTTCCTGACTAGGACACAGTCAATGTTTGGGGGGAAGAGCTAGGAAAGACTGCACACAGACTGCAGCATCGCAGAGGACCCACTGGCTTGAGCCGCATCCAGTCCTCATAAGCTCACCCACAGTGGTGCCCACTTACACCCACGATGCTCTCCTCCTGTAAACTCTGTGGCCCAGAAATAACGAATGGGCGGCCGTGGGCAGCAGACGTGGACATGGCAGATGGGAGTAGACGGCAAGTCCTCCCAACAGTCCTAGCCAGAAAACAACAGCAAGATGCTAGACCCAGAGGACGAGAGGCAGGGAGTTGAGGGGTAAAAACCACCTATATATATCAGTTGCCATGAAACTCCTTGTGAAATTAAAGGCTAGTGAAATAAGGGGTTTTTTTTTGTTTTGTTTTTTTTTTTTTTTTTTTTTTGCAAAAATGAACCCAAGCCAGAAAGAAGGAAAAATGAGTAAAAAGGTAAGAGAAAAGACAGTTCCTTTTTAAGATATGCTTTTATTTTCACGCAGTTTTAGATGCACAGATATGTTGCAAAGATAGTACAGAGTTCTCATAGAACCCAGGCTCAGTCTCCCCCATTATGAGCATCAGATTTCCTCAATTTCCCCCTCATGTCATTTGTGCATTCCAGGAGCTCACCCAGAACTCTACGTCACATTTGGTTGGCAGGTCTCATTAGGCTCCTTACACTGTGGTGCTTCCTCAGGCTTTTTCCTTGCTTTTGATGACCTGGACGTGTGTGCAGGACTGCTCAGGTATTTGGTAGGTGCCCCTGGATGCGGTTCACCCAAAGTTTTTCCTCTTGATTAGACGGGGTTACCAGGCTTGGGGAGGAAGATCCAGAGGTAAGTTGTGCTTCTCATCACATCCTATCAAGGGACATCTTAGTGTTGCTGATGCTGACAGTCCCCTGGCTTGGAGAAGTATTTCCCAGATTTCTCCACAATAAAGCCAGCACTCGTGCAGGCCACCACCTTCCACGCTGTCCTCGTTGGAGGGAAGTCAGGATGGGCAGCCCACCATTAGGGAGTGGGACCTCAAACTCCACCTCCTTGAAGGCAGGGGAGCCAAATAAGTTATCTGGACTTCTGCATGAGAGATTTGTCCCTTTTCTCCTACTTCTCTGCTTATTCATTTATCCATATCAATGTAGTATCATGGATGTTTGCTATATATTTTGGGTTAAAATCCAACACTACATTGTTAATCTGTTCCACAGATTGCTTCAGCTTTGACCACTGGGAGCTCTCAGTTGTCTTCTGCGTCTTTTTATTACACCCCGTTATTTTGGTTTCTGAGCACTTTCTTACTTTCTGGCACAGTAAGATCTTCTAGACTCATTTCCCCCCCTATTTCTTGCCTCCCAATCCTAGAATCAGTCATTTCTCTAAGGATCTGTTTTCTTTCATCAGAGGTTGGTATGAAAAACCAGCCACTGTGTAGTACATGTGCTCGTGCTACCGGGATCCCATTTCTTCTAGAGAGCCTCTTACCTTCTACGGTAGAAAATGACTAACAATAAGAACACCCATGTATTTAGTTACTTGGAAAACAAGGATACCCAGAGTGACTCATTTTTCACTGGAATGGGAATAGAACTACCTCGGTTTAAGAAAAAAAATATATATATACACATATGTATATATATTGCATAGACTTTAATGCTGGCAAATAACCACTTGCTATGTAATCTTTAGCAATTTACTTACCTTTCTGGTTTCTTATTCATAAATGGGAAAAAAAGATGTCTAACTTATATAACTATTTTTGGAATGCACTATAAAATGCCAGAACAGTGCCTCTCTATGGTAAGTACTCAGAGGTGGTTAGTAACCACCTCACCCTAAAATCCTAGCCTTTAGTGCAATCTTACATAATTAGTAGTTAACATGGGAGTGCTTAGTATGAGCATGGCTATGTGCATTCTCCATATATTAACACCTTCAGTCCTCATAACAACCTAAGAAGTTGTCCATTTTATGGACAAGAACACTGAGATATAAGGAGGTGAAGTCACTTACCAATGTGACACAGCAGTGGGACCAGGAGCAGGGTGTGCTCTGGAGCCAGGGATCCGTGAACTTGGGTAAACCAGATACCTCAACTATAGAATGGAGCTTATAAAACCCAATCCATAGGCTGTTGTGTGGTTCAAATGCATCTATTCATTCTATCAAAAAAAAAATTTAGACAGTGCCTTCCAAATGCCAGAGAGCATATAAATCACTCAGAACTTGGTGGCATGAGATCTTTGAGCTGACACAGCCCCACAGGAGAATAATTTGGCAAGATGGATTTCAGTCCCTTTTTATTTTCTTGGCTAGCCCCTTTGTGTGGTATACGACCCGCCCAACTGTACATGGTCAGCCTGGCAGAGTTTGTGATAGGAAAGGGCCCTGATAAATACATTTCCTACCCTTGTGGGATTTATGTATGTTAAACATGCATTTAGATATTTTTGCAGAAAAAAAAAGATATTTTTGCAGGTTCTAAAGCATGGCATGAATGTAAGGCACACTCAAGGTCATTATTACTGTCATTTTTACTACTGATCAGTCCCTCCTGGTTGTGAAATATTCAGCAGCACTGCCTGGTAGCTGTGTGGCTCTGTTAATGCCACAACCAGCTTTCCAGGGGAAGCAAAGCCCTGATTTTTATCCTTTTTCCAATTTCCCCAGTGTAAATACTCACCCTGTGGCCCATTTCCAACTCCCTGCTTGATCACTGAGCCCAGAGTTGAGCTGATGAACGCTGTCATCTCTCATGAGCAAGAAGGAGGGACTGAGCACACCACGGAGTTTGGTGATGGATGAGGAGACCATTGCCACCTGCTTTATGGGGAGAGGGGCAGGGAGAAATGGGTAGACTGAGGCTCAGAGGAGGAAGAAGGGGATAGAGGGGATCACACAGTTTGCATTTGAACTCAGTGCTATTGGACTAAAAAAGTTTTATTTGTTTTTTGGGGTTTTTTTTTGTGGTTTTGGTTTTTTTCCCTGCCCACCAGGACTCTGAAAAACTTCCTTGTAGCTTCTGTGTCTCTATCCGAGAGTTTAGGGCTTTTTTGTCCATGGATGCGGTTGCCAGGTCGGGAATCAGTGAGCGATTCAGTTTAGCAGGTGCTTCTCGTGCATTATGTATGCACACAGCCCTGCTTGGGGTCCTGCGGGGGCCATCTGAGGAAGAAGATTTAGAATGTCACAGCCCGTAAGGGACTGAGCATCCAGTGAGAGAGGCGGGGCTGCCTGCGATCTGCAGAACCACCTAGTGTCACGGGCAGGGGTTCAAGGGAGCCCCGGTGCCAACCGCACAGGGTATGCGGTTACCCCGGGAGATGGAACACTGGACTCTGAGCTAGGACATTAGGGAAGGCTTCCTGGAGGAGGCCTTTGCTGGGGCTGGGCTTGGAGGAAGGGGAAAGACCACACATTCTTCCCGGGAACTTGCCTGTCTTTCTTTTGATGAACGAAGAGCAGACTCACACTCTGCAGTGCGGGCACTGCCGTCCTCAGGCAGAGCTGCGGACTCTTCGTCGGGCCCTTGAAGCCTGGGAGGTCTCCAGCCACATGCCCCTTCCTCTCCACAAAGCTCCAGGGCTTCTCCTCCTGTCATGTGCTCTTGGCCCACTTTTGCACCATCTCATCCCCACGCCTACAGCAGACTCTCCTCACTGCATCATGCAAGAGTCTGTTCATCCTTCGAAACACACCCACTCCCAACCCCTTCAGTCTGGGCTGCATCCCCTTTTTCTGCCTTCTTACAAGAAGCCTTGGGTCCCTGTGCTTTAGCATTTAACTTGTGCATTCATTTAATGAGCATGTCCGGGACACTCAGTACGGTCGTGGTGATCACAAACACGGTGCAGCATTAACTGTGATCCCAGCACCGCCCGCACTGACATTTAAGCTCAGCAATCACCCTGGGAGGTGCGCTATGATTCTCTCTGTTTCCTGGATGACCAAATTAAGGCATAAGGAAATTAAGCAGCTGGTTCAAGGTTATGCTACTAACTGCTTAGTGGGGTGCAACTGGGGTTTGAATCTAGGTATCTAGAATCTGCAGGGTGGGGAGTCTAAGTGACCCAACCCTCTGCTACCTCTAGTGCAGTAAGCAGGGGATCCATGGAGTACATAGAGCAGAGATAGCTAAAATCTTCTAGAATGTCAGTTTAGGAGGGGATACAGGTGAACAGCACAAAACACAAAATAAAATGCGAGTGTACGTTGCATGATGTAAGATAGGGAAACGGATCTCTTCGTGTCTTGCTTTTCTCATCCGGAAAAGGGGAATAGTAAGAGCACATTGTTCGTAGTCTGGTGTAAGGATAAAACAAGATAATCTGTAGCACACACCTGGAATGGAACCCGAAACTAGCAAGCCCCCCATCATTACATGTCGGCTGCACTTATTACATGTTACCTCTGCCCTCCTCATAGAGAGCAGGCCTGCAGCAAATGTTTGCAGAATAAACACATGGATGGAATAGAAGCTGGAAGAGCGCAGGGCATTCATCCCAAGTACCCTTGGCATATTATATTTAAGAATGGGTTTTAATATTCCTGCCTTGTGAAGCCCCCAGAAGATGAAATATTTTCTGAAGAGCAGACGCCCGAGCTTCCCTTTTCTCTCTCAGCCCCAGGGACAGCTAATGTGGCAAGTCGGCGTGGCTCTTCCCCGTTCGTGAGCATTTGTCAGGCAGTCACTTGTGGCTGGAAATGTGCAAATACAATAATGCGCACGATCCAATAGAGCGGTGGAAATCTCTATCTAAAACAGCTGTGTGGGTACCAGCTGCTTGGTAACAAATACATCTTTAATGAAATCAAACAATCCAGCAGGATTTATTGATTGAGAACAATTGCTTTTAAATACAGTCTAGTAGCCAGGACTGTTAACATTCTTTTTCGTTCAATTAGTTCAGTTGGTTTGAATTAGAGACACTTGGCTATTAGCTAAGAAAAATAAATGCTATTGCCTTTCAGCATGAAAACCCCCACCTCCTTCCCCCCACACTAATGCATGGCAGAGCTACCCAGTAAGAGAGATTTTTGAGGCAATTCCAACTGTTTGGGGGGAACGGAGTCTTCCAGGAAGCCAACATACTCCAAAATGGGAATCCAACTTGACCCACAGTCTCAAATAAAGGGCGGCAGAGAGGGGGGTGGGGGCTTGCTCATCCAAGCAAGCTTCCCTCTCAGAATCTGGCGGTCGATTCCGAGTCCAGGACAGCTCTCAGGCTGGACGGTGCTTCTAAATCCAGATTTCACAGCACGGCTGTAGGCTCTTGGAGGAAGAGATTCTAGTTATTGTATAATGTGTCTTTTTTTTTTCTTCTGCCTCTCTTGTTGATTTTTTTAAATAATAAATTTATTTTTTTATTGGTGTTCAATTTGCCAACATACAGAATAACACCCAGTGCTCATCCCATCAAGTGCCCCCCTCAGTGCCTGTCACCCATTCACTCCCACCCCCCGCCCTCCACCCCTTCCACCACCCCTAGTTCATTTCCCAGAGTTAGGAGTCTTTATGTTCTGTCTCCCTTTCTGATATTTCCTACCCATTTCTTCTCCCTTCCCTTCTATTCCCTTTCACTATTATTTATATTCCCCAAATGAATGAGACCATATAATGTTTGTCCTTCTCCGATTGACTCATTTCACTCAGCATAATACCCTCCAGGTCCATCCACGTTGAAGCAAATGGTGGGTATTTGTCATTTCTAATGGCTGAGGAATATTCCATTGTATACATAAACCACATCTTCTTTATCCATTCATCTTTCGATGGACACCGAGGCTCCTTCCACAGTTTGGCTATTGTGGACATTGCTGCTATAAACATCGGGGCACAGGTGTCCCGACGTTTCATTGCATCTGTATCTTTGGGGTCAATCCCCAGCAGTGTAAAACAATCAATGTGATTCATCGTATCAGCAAAAGAAAAACCAAGAACCATATGATCCTCTCATTAGATGCAGAGAAAGCATTTGACAAAATACAGCATCCATTCCTGATCAAAACTCTTCAGAGTGTAGGGATAGAGGGAACCTTCCTCAACATCTTAAAAGCCATCTACGAAAAGCCCACAGCAAATCTAATTCTCAATGGGGAAACACTGGGAGCCTTTCCCCTAAAATCAGGAACAAGACAGGGATGTCCACTCTCACCACTGCTATTCAACATAGTACTGGAAGTCCTAGCCTCAGCAATCAGACAACAAAAAGACATGAAAGGCCTTCAAATTGGCAAAGAAGAAGTCAACCTCTCCCTCTTCGCCGATGACATGATACTCTACATAGAAAACCCGAAAGCCTCCACCCCAAGATCGCTAGAACTCATACAGCAATTTGGCAGTGTGGCAGGATACAAAATCAATGCCCAGAAGTCAGTGGCATTTCTATATACTAACAATGAGACTGAAGAAAGAGAAATTAAGGAGTCAATCCCATTTACCATTGCACTCTTGTTGATTTTTTAAAACGTTTGTTTTATTGAGCTTTGCGGAAGTACGATCATATTAGTTTCAGATGGACAGGAGAACGTGGCAACGGTTCTATACCTTGTCATGATTAAAGGAACCACTGTCCTCTCGTCACTTGAATGAGGACCCCGGGAATCACCCACAGAGTCTTCCCTGGCACGTCTCCTATGAAATGGGTCCCCACACTCTGCGAATTCCACATCCTGCATTTCTTTTGAATCTGCCTCTACGTCTCATTTCTACATTCTCAGGGAAGACCAAGGCGTTAGCTTGATTCATGCATTCATGCCCTATACTGGCTTGCCTACTTTTGTTCATCTCCCTCCTACCCACCAGTCCTAGAAGCTGGGAGGTATTAGCTTACTCGTAAACACCAGAAAATTATATCATACAGTCCTGGACGCTGGAAGTCTGAGAGCAAGGTGTTGGCAGGGGCCCTTTCTTCTGAGGTCTCTCTCCTTCTCCTTGGTTTGTGGATGATCACCTTCTCACCGTGAACTCCCACCGGCATCCCTCCATCTGCATGTTGTATGTGTCCTGATTCCCTTTTCTGGAAAGGACACCAGTCATATTGGATCATTGCCCACCCGTATGACCTCATCTTACCTCCATCACTTCTGTAAAATGAAGACCTTATCTTCAAAAATAGTCATGTCTTGAGGTTAGGACTTCAACATATGGATTAGGAAGGGGACACACTTCAGCCCATAACAGGCAGATTTCTAAATCACACATCGAAGCAGGCCGTTCCTCTACACAAGCTGTCCAGTAGATCCCTATGGCCTCGGGGATAAAATCAAGCTCCTTATCTCTACACACAAGGCCTTCAAAAATCTGGGGCCCTGACTGCCCATCTCTTCCCTCTACTCTGAAATTGGGTCTCTTCTACTTCTGTCCCAGGTGACATTCTAAATGCTTGCAAATATTAACTCTTCTCTTCCTCATAACAGCAGGGATGCAGAAGAAGGTCAGTGACCCACACTCTGTGGCAAACTCCTCTGGAAAAGCCCCATGTGCTACTTATCCTGGAATCCTCAATACTGAGCACAGGTCCAGCATCAAATAGATTCTCAATCAGAGATCCTAAAAGGAAATATTTTCAAACCAGTGTTTGGTTTTTCACGCAGATGTGTGTACTCAGAAGCGAGCTTCCTGAAAAGCAATGGATTTTTGGGATGGACCCAAGTTTGGAGGCTTATCTGAAGCATTGCATCACCGCCCCTGATCAGGATAGAAGCCAGGGCTCTCTGGGGATGAGGTTGCAGGCCTGTGGGCTGTACTCTTGCGGTCAGTACCCACTACTTGAGGCTACCGTTAGAGACCCTAACTGATGATGGCAGGATGTTGTCAGTTCACTTGTGCCAGGGGTGGAATTTAAGACTTCTTCCCACTCTTGATGTTTCCTTCCAGGTGAATGGGGCTTCCCCAGTGGCATTACTTATGCCACTTGTTTGGGGGGGCGGAGTAGCTCATCGGTAATCTCTGGAAAAGCAAGGAGGGCATGTTTGGCTCAATTATCGCTTTTCCCATCGGAAGCAAGCATTCCATGGGCAACTTCCCGTCTCCATCCCCTTTTGCCTTCTTCCTCCATGTCGCTGTCATAGGGAGGCCAACTGCCTCCAGTTCTGTTCCTGGCTGGGTGCCACGTTGGCCCTGGTGTAGGCCTCACTCAAAATCCCGGTTCTATCGCCTGCAAACTCCACCTTCCTCCTGGCAAGTCAACATTAGTAGGGAAGTTGGTCTCTATCCATTCCTCTCATTCCTTGTGTTTGGAGTTCAGGCAGAGAAGAAAGATGATATTAAAGGCGCTACATCAGGTATGGGTGCCTGGATTACTCAGGTATTTGGGGACATGGGATAAAATCGGAGTGATTGCAGCTAGGGTGGGGGAGGGGATGGGTGGGTGGGGCCTGAGTTTTATGGACGGGGCATTTTGACCTTGGCAGAAGCTCAGATGGGCCAGGTGGGCCTTACCAGCTGTGCAATTGGCTTTTAACTGCTGGAGGCCAGGCAAGGGGCTACAGGTCTTGGGGTACAGAGTGATTTGACTTTGCTGGGTGATGACAGATTACGATGATTTTTGCACAGTGGAGCAACTCTCTTTAGAAGCAAGCTGTGTATCTTCGGCTGCAGAAAGGCCCAAGGGCCATGTGAATAGCTTCAAGTGAAAGGAAATCAGGCATAGGAGCGCCTCCGGAAGGGCACGTGGCTGCTGTAGGTGACCTCAGCAGATGTCACCCACAGGGGGCCCGTCGGGCATATGCCAGCTGTGCAGGCTGCAGTGAAGGTGTGGGCAATGGGCAGCCACTGGCAGCCTTAGGGGATACCTTGACCTTGAAATACACAGGTGCAGGAAACAAAGACCTCGGGGAGGGTAAAGGCCTTCTGCAGGTGGATCAGCTCCAGATGTGGGTGTTGCTTTACCTAACCTGGGCTAGAGGAGGGAGAGGCTTTCTGCACACGAGACATTAGTGGGAGGAGCAGGTGCAGCCTTTGGTCTGCCCAGAGGCCTTAGGGCAGCCCTAAGGGAGGGAAGAGATCCAGGTCAGGTGTGGAAGGCAGCACCAGACCAGCCACGTTAGCCAGGTTTCTATGAGACGAACAAAAGCAAAGGCACAGACTTATTTCATTTTGGAAGAGAAAGTGATGTCTAGTGGCCAGGACACTGCAGAGCTGAGAACTGGCAGCAGAGGACAGAGGTCTAGACTTTGCTTGGCTCAGAGGGCTAGGGAGTAAGGATCTAGCAGGACAGAGGTCTGCTGAGCATCGTTCCCCAGCCAGTGTGGGGACCTATGAGTACATGTCCCTTTGTTAAGAAATCCCACAGCAAGATTGCAAATGACCACTGTGTCTCCAGCTCTGAAAATGCCCATTTGCCCGAGAGGGTGCACGCTGTCCTAGGGGACAGAGCCCACACTTGGGTTAGTATTATGGGGCGGGAGCACTAGGCTGGGGGGGAGGGTGGGAATTCGGAGGTTGTACATGCCCTGATGGGAAGGGGAGGCAGCTGCAGGGAGGTGGGGTGTCCGGGCAGCTCTTCGAGTGGTGAATACACAGCACACACTTTAAGTTAACCTCTGGAAGATGATCCTGTTTGGGTTTAATTTCCCACATTTCGGGCTACAGGTAACTGACACAGTTGGACAGGCAACCTGACAAGCCTCAAGCCACGAGGGTTTTCTTCACCTCCCTCCTTCCCCGAGCTGCTGTGAGAACTTGAGTGGCCCTCACAGCTGGCCAGGGGTGGGGGGTATAAGGGAGAGGCATCGTTTTTCCTGGGACAACGTGCCTTAGGACTGGGGAGGGGGGCTTCGGGCATTTGGTATCCTGGGAGATGGGGCTAATTTTGTAGGTCCTATCTGCCCTATTAATTCTCTCAACTCTTTAAGGAGCGAGAGGCTCATAAGAGAGTTGCCATTGAAGTAAGACATTGAAGAAATCACACTCATTTCAGCAGGAGATGACCTGGTTAAGGAACCCCAAGTGCCCCCCTGGAATCAAAGACCAAGTCTGAGCAGCTTAAGAAATCAGGGAAGAACATTCCAACACTTTCACTTAAGAATTTCAAGCTTTAGACTTTTAACTCAGGAGGACCCCAAATCGCTTGATTTGAGTCTTTAATTTCCTTGTGGTTTCAACTTGTGAGAGGATTGAATCTTCAAACCATACCTTCTCATCAGGACCTTGATAATGGGAGAGGTTCCTACTCAAGTTGGGGCATCTTGAACGTTGGTATTTGACAAGCAGAGGGTCCATGTGCCTTTTATTCCCAGCCTGCCTTCCTGGTTTATGTCCTCTCACTGCAGAGCCTCTGTTGGATGCCCAGGGTGGCTGGAGATCATTCAGGACAGGAAGAGGGAAATGAGTCCAGTTCAGACTGGGCTGGGACGCCTGGGTGGCTCAGTGGGTTAGCACCTGCCTTCATCCCTCAGTGTGATCCTGGGGTCCTGGGATCGAGTTCTGCATCAGGCTCCCTGCATGGAGCCTGCTTCTCCCTCTGCCTGTGTCTCTGCCCCCCCCCCCCCGGTCTCTCATGAATAAATAAATAAATCTTAAAAAAAAAAAAAAAGTTCAGACTCCGGGGAAGAAGTCTTTTTGATGACCCACTTCAGAGCTGGTGGCAATGTCTACACTGTCCTCTGAGTCACTCCGGGAGCCACATGGAGGAGAGGGGCTGGTGTCAGGCCATGCATGTGGGAGGACAAGACAGACGGCTGCTCTGTGGCTCTCATTCCAGGGGGCGGTGGCATCACACACTTGATTGCCAAGCCCACTGTGTTAGTTAGGAGCATGCTGATCTGCGGAGAGTCCGGGCAATGCCTCTTGCCTACTTCTGCTTTTCTTTCAAAGTGGACAAGGCTCTTTGGCATCTCTGTCCTGGTTTCCCCTCTTCCTCCTTCCTGATGGCAAACGTGGAAGTGAACAGTGTGTGCTTACAGCCCATATTTTTCTCTGCTCCCTGGAAGCAGGCCGTCCCCAGCCCTCATCATGGACAGGTGAGCCCCATCCCAGAAGAGCCTGTGGCTGGTGGGCAGAGGAGGCCCCTTTCAGACTCCCTAGCAGACCCTCCTCCCACTTTGATCTCTGTCCTCTGACTTCGATTCATCATAATAAGAGATATGTTGGTCTTGATCTGCTTTTTCCCTTGTCTTCTTTCTCTACTTGTTCTGAATCTAAGTAGGACAAGTGGTTGCTTTCTTCCTAAGCAGGGACCTGCGGCACCTTAACCCCAGTATCCTTTTCTAGGTTTTCCAGATTCTGGGCACACTGTTGGGAGGGAGGCATTGACAGAGTCACATGGCAGAGGAAGGACCCTGCCGAGGCTCTGCACTCCCAGAGGAGGGTTCTTTGTCCAGCATCTCACACTCTGTGGTCTGTGACATCGCTCCAGTCCGGGAACAGCTGCCATCAGCAACGGGCACTGGGCACCATGCAGGGCCTGCCTGTTGGTCTCATTTACTCTTCAAACTAAGGCTGGTCCCTCGGGAGATGGGGCATCAGAGAGGATCCCCCAGGTTACATGGCTTCTCACATGCTGGAGCCGACACCTAGTCCAGGCTGGGGTTCAAAGCTTGTGTGTGGTTTTGCTCCACTAGAGAGGTCAGCGCCTCTCTGCCCTCGGAGCAGAATCAGCAGAGCCAGGCTCATTCTCTGACATACTGTACAGGTGATGGAGCCTGGGGACATCCCTGAACCTCCAAGGCTATGACCAGATGACCTGAGCCGCAACCATAGAGCTGTCTGTGGGAGCAAATGTGATTCTGAATATCACAAGACATTTGAATCACGAAAGCGTCACGCCGGACTGAGCGATGCCTTCCACTGGCATCGGCAGGCAAGGACGCCTAGGAGAAAACCCTTCCCCCCTGCTCTTCAATTTTCCATTTCAATGCTTGTAAAAGCTTTGGTGTCACAAATACCTCCTCCAAGTCTTTAGAAGTTCAACTTGCAATAGGATTTGACAAGGAAGTCCTTTGCTCCTGTTTTCTCCTTTTTCAAGATTAAAAGAAAAGTCTAAATACGCACAGGCTTCTGCTTCCCATAGTGCTGTTTCAATATAAGCAGAGTGAGAGCTCCATCGGCCTGATGCAGCCCCGCGCCCCTGGCTGTTCCCAGCCCCTGCCCCTAGACGCCCACCTGCATGTCCACTGCAGGGCGAGGAGGGGCCAAACGCTGCTCTGGGGGTGCTTTGTCTTCTATTCAGCTGTTTGATCTTCCTTTAGCTTCAAACCTGCTTCTCTTTGTTCTCTGTCTTCCCTCTGTCTTGAACTTGGCAGCCTTTCATTCTGGAACCCAACCTGCTCCCTTCATCCTGCCCTACCACCTTCTCACTTCTGTGGGGGCTTGGGAGGGGGGGCCCGGGAGGCCAGCTGTGTGCCGCTCTTCCACCCCAGCTCCTGCTGAGAGTACCCTAGCTGTTCAGGGCATAGGCCCCAGGCTTCCTCCTGCCTCCAGACCTTTGCACAGGCTGTTGTCTCATCCCCTCAGCTCCCCGCCTTCAATACCGACATCCACCCTCGGGCACCCCACCCTGCTGCTTGCCAAAACCTCACCCTCAAAAGCTTAACAGACCCCCAAAGCTGGATCTTCCGAGGAGGCCTGGAGGCCTCCCCAGGACAGAGGATCTCTTCTCCTCCACACCCCCATGGTGTTTGATTCACGATTCCACAAACCACATCCCTCTTAGCCACATCTCATCTGTATTTGTGTATTAGCCAGTCTCCCAGAGGAATATGAATTCCCCAAAACTAGGGACCACTTCATTGTTGGCATTCGTGCCTCCAGTCCCATCCTTTAGGCCCCAGCAAGGAGCCTCCTACATGGCAGGACCCGGTAAGAACACCGCTTGAAATGATGCAAAATAAATTCCTCTAGGGACAACCTGTGTCAGAAAAGTGCCACCTGTGGTACTTGCGGTAATCAACTCTCAAAGTTGATTTCTTCACCTGTGAGGGAAGCTAATAATGCAAATTCCCATGATTCCTGCGAAGAACATGCAGTACTGTATTACATAAATCGCATATGTGAGGAGGTACCCGGTACACGGTAGGCTCTCAGGCCGTGCTACCTTCAATCACTCATCTCTTGGAGCTTCTCTGGACTCACTTAGAAGGCCATTGTCTAATGATTTTTAGCTTCTAAATTTCTGAAAACAAATTTTTTTTCTCCCTCTCTTTTTATTTGCCTCTCCTATTCTGTGTTATCTATCCAAAGGCTTGAACATTTTTATTTGGGGCAGGGGATGTATTAGGAGAAAAAAAAATGTAGAGTGATCTGAAATGCCTTTTAAAAAATTGTTTCTAGTAGCAGTAAAATGCACATAACAGAATTTACCATCTGAACTATTTTTAAGGCGCATGAAGTACATTCGTATTATTGTGCAAACATCAACACCATCCATCTCCAGGACTCCTTTCACCTTGAGAAACAGTAGACTTTACAAACATTAACTCCGTTAAACACTAACCAGCACCCCCTCCAATCCCACCCCCAGACCCTGGCACCCACCATTCTACTTCTTGTCTCTATGAATCCATCTGTTCCTGGTACTTCAGATTAAATGGACTCAGAGTATTTCTCCTTTTGCGACCAGCTTCTTTCATCTCGTGTAACATCCTCCAGGTTCATCCTCATTGTAGCAGGTGTCAGAATCTCAATGGTTTTAATGGGTAAGTAATATTCCATTGTATGTATAGACCAAGTTTGTTTAGCCATTCGTCTCTGATGGACACCTTGCTTCCACTAAAATAACTTTTTTTTGGATCTATGTAAAATGATGGAAGTATCTTTCCAGAATCTTCTTTCTAACTCCTCAGTAAGAGGTGAATCAGATTGACCCTGGATCCTGTTTCAGCTCAGTTTTTAAAAGATCTTTGGTGGTTTTGGTTCCTAATATCTAATCTCTCTGAACCTCAGTCTTTCATTAATTACCTGGATAACAATAGGTGCCCAAACAGGTGAGTACAAGAGACTGTGACCACTTATCCTGTTTAGCTGTGGGTCCTGGCATGCTAGCTCTGTGGTGTCTGCTGTTCTTAGCTTTCTGGGCATGTATGACATCAAATTCTGAGTACTTCCCTTTCTTGGTAATTCCTTCACTCAAGAAAGACTTGGGGAGTGGCCATCGCTTTTCACCCTCATCATGAGGGTCGGCAATCAGTTTGGGTAATGCATTCAGGGACACATGTGGGTTATGGAATTCCTTCCTTGACTCTGACTTTATTATTGTTTTCTGTGCTTCACAATGAAAACTGGAAGTGTTTTGACACCTGAACTGCAAGGCCATCTAATTACCCTGTTACTTACTTTCTGAAATGTCTCTGTTTTTTCATGCCATGGAATTTAACAAATGCTCCCTTAGCCTGATCACTCTGCACCAGGTACCCTCATCATGATATGGTACCGGGTGATGACCAGCATCACCATCTAACAGGAGCACACACACATACCTCTCTGAGACTCAACAGGACGAGGCACAGAACCATCCTTTGTTTCCTGTATATGGTGCATTCAACAGCAGGACTTGAAATGAGACATAGGCTCACCTATGGTTGCATGACTCTCTGAAGGAGGCTCAGCTTCCTCAGCTGTCAAGTGGGGACATATCTCCCTTAAAAGGCCTTTGTGCCAGGAATAAAAAGGTACACATTCTTGACGCCTGCAACAACATGGAAAATCCCAAGTGTGTCATGCTAAGTGAAAGAAGCCAGACTCCAGAGCTTACAGACTATACGGTTCCATTTAGATGATATTTTGGAAATAGTAAGACTTTAGGGAATGAAATCCGATTAGTAGATGCCAAGGGCTGGGCCTAGGGGCACAAGGGAACATCAGGCAATGGGAACAGTCTCTATCCTGATTGTGGTGGTGGGTATTGGCTGAGTAGTTCGCCAAATTCTTAGAGCAGTGTACCTTAAAAGGGTGAATTTTACTGAATTCAAATTGTACTTTGATAAATAAACAAACAAGTAAATGAAAAAGATTGCAGTGGACTAAGTGAAGTCATCTCTATGACAGAAACTGCCATGATGCCCAGCATCCAGTGGGTGCCCCACAAGGATTTTTTTCATATATTCAACCCAAATTAAAGAGTATCTTCTCTGAAATGTACAAATCCAGGTTTGGTTCCCGCTCTCTTCTATTTATTAGCTTTGCCACTTTGGACAATTCGCTTAAATTTTCTGAAGTTCCTTGACTCAAAAAATGGAAGTAAAATGGTGATTTTACAAGGTAGGAGTTTGTGGGACCTAAAATCAGGGTGTGTCACATAGAAATCTTTATTTTATTTTATTTTAAACACGCTGACACTATGCCTATTGTACATACTCTGACACTATGCACAAGATATTGATTGATTTAATCCCTACTATGGCTCCATCTTGGAGATAAGGAAACTGGTCCTAGGAAGGCTAAGGACAGGGCCAGGGCCATGTGTGGTGTGGGCAGGGCCAGGTGCAAAGCCAGGCAGGTGGGTTCCAGAGTCCTTGCTTTCATCTTCACTCTGTCCCATTGACTAATCATTGACATCGAACCCCCTTGATGCAGAAAACCACTTCTGTGCAGTCGTATATGTTAAAAATCCTACAGAGAGAAGCGAATCTTTTATTCTTTTCCAGTGAAGCCCCTCACTGGAATTTTGTAATCATTTATGGATGATGGAACTGGTTTCCAGGATGCCAGGCATGCATGGGGGCAGCTGAGGTATGAATTGATCCCAGATTTTCTGTCACCAGATCTTGACTTTCCTACTCAGCATTATAATCTGCATAAACTCCACTTCCCTCGTCCACACTGCAGCTAGAAATAAGCTCAGGCAAAGGTTTCTAAGTGAGAACCTAAAGAAACCTTCTCAAAAACTGCTGGCAGGGCTGAATTGCTAAGATTTTTCCGGAGGACAATTTGGTGATATATGTCAAATGCCTTAGCGGTGAACCTTGCTTTGACTTAGCAATTTTAATTCTAGGGATTTTTCCTAAAGAAAAAATCACATATAGGCAAAGATCTATAGACAGGCAACTCCATTACATTATTTATGCTGCTGAAATTCTGGAAACATATTAAACATCCACCAGTAATAGAGTAGTTAACTAATTTATGGGGCAGTCATAAAATGGAATACTAAGCAGCCATTAAAAATCATATTTTAGAAGGCTACTTAATGACATGGAACATGTTCATAGTGTTTTTGAAGAGAAAGAAAGCAGAATTGAAGTAAAATTATGCATATGTGGCTATAGAAAATAAGACTAGAATAAAATACATGAATAAAATAAAATACATGAGAAAGTTTATAGACCAATCAAGGTGAGAGGAGTATGGGTGGTTTTATTTCTGGCTTGTTGCTTTTCTTTATTTCTGAATTATGTATGTATATTTATGATTTGCAGAACACCACACACCATTACAACTGCTAAAAGCATGTAAGGTTCTCTATTCCCTTAAGGATGAAACTATAAGTAGGTCATGTTGAGTCCTTTATGGTAGGTCTACACAAATAGTGACTTTATTTCCCCAAGCATAGGATCAAGTATCCCCCCTCCCCCGTATACTTGACTTTTCCCTACGCAGACTATATGCAAAGGCAATGTTAGTTAGAGGCTTGGTGCTCTGTAAGTCCTTAAGAACACACAAAACATTGGAGTTTAGAGTGCTTGGAAGGGAGCTCTGGTCCCCAGTGCAGAAATGTCTAAGTCCACAGCCCTGATAAGAGGTCACCTTGGCTTCTCCAGGGCTGGGGCCTCACAACTGGGGACTTTCAGAGTGCTGTGCTACTCAGGTTGACTGGAGCTTCTTCAGAGCCAGAATCTGTGTTTTCTGTATTCTGGAGCCACATGACATGAGTCAGTCCCCCGGTATAAGTGATAGCCCTTCAATGTCAGAAGACAGCCCTGTGCCCCCTAGGCCGTTTCTTTCCCAGACAATTGTGTGAAAAAGACTGAAAGGCTGAAAGTCAGCATCAGTCTGCACTGTGGGTTGGCCAACACAGCTCAACTGTGAAGGGATTTCTTCCTCTGGAAGCCTTCCCTGCCCTCATCCCCCTTTCCTACCCAGTGGACCCAGGATTCCTCCATTGGACTTTTACCTGAACTTCTCACCATGCTGTGATGATGAGTCCCCTTTCCTCAGCACATTGCAACCTCCTCAAGTCAAGGGACCTCCTCCAAGTCTTCTCTACATTCCCAGCGCCTAAAACAGAGATGGGTAATCATTCATTCACTGAGTCATGCAGAGCACATTGACTGAATGTCAACCCTGAGCCAGGTACCTGAGGTAGATGCTGCAGTATTGCAGCTATAAACAAAACAGATGGGAGGCTTCCCTGGATGGAGTTCATAGTCTGTGGAAGAAGTCAGACTATAAATAAATGATTGATAGATAAATAAAAAATAGATAGATTAGTTAGATAGATGATAGATAGATCTATAGATAGATAGATAGATGATAGATAGATAGATAGATAGATAGATAGATAGATAGATAGATAGAATAGGTGGACAGGCAGATGGCTTACGTGGATGGATGGGTGGATGGATGGATGGATGGATGGACAGATAAGTAAATGACAGGTATTTTAAGTTATAACATGAAAAGAAGGAAGAGAGAATTTAGCAGGAGATACAGTGAGAATTAAAATAGTATAGCAATCCTGGTTCTATTTCTCACTGATTATGTGAATGCCAGCAAGTTTTTGTTTTTGTTTTGTGTTTATCATTATGTCTCCATTTCTTCATCAGTCAAGTGGTAGGATTAAATGCATTTCTTTCTTTCTTTCTTTCTTTCTTTCTTTCTTTCTTTCTTTCTTTCTTTCTCTTTCTTTCTTTCTTTCTTTCTTTCTTTCTTTCTTTCTTTATTTTTTTTCTTTCTTTCTTTCAAGATTTTATTTATTCATGATCTACACAAAGAGAGAGGCAGAGACACAGGCAGAGGGAGAAGCAAACTCTCCTCAGGGAGTCTGATGTGGGACTTGATCCCGGGACCTGGGATCATGTCCCAAGCCAATGGCAGATGTTCAACCATTAAGCTATCCAAGCATTCCTAAATGAGTTTATTTCTGTGGAATGTTTAAAGCGCTCACACACAGGTAAATGGTGGTGGTTGTTATTGTCAAGATATGTGTGTATGGTTGGATGGTAGAGCAGTAAAGATCTTTCTGGGGGAAATGGGGAAATGGCTCCTGAGAGTTCAAGGATGAGTGAGAAATGGGAGAAAGAGGGGGGGGGAGAGTGTGAATGAGGACTCCAGGCTGATAAAGAGCCTGGTGTATTCCAGGAACGAAAGGCCAAGGCATCTGGGGTATGAGGGTCAAGGAGACAGGGCCCAGAAGCCGAAAGAGAAGCCAGCAGCTCATCTCCTGCCAGTGGCCTCCCAGACCACTTCCCATTTGATTTAAGAGTGTAAGGAAACTGGAGAATTGGAATAGGGAAGGGCCACATCTCACTTTTTAGTTTCTCCGGCTGCTTAGTGGGAGGGAGGGAAGCGGGGAGGCTTGGGAGGAAGTTGAGTGGGGGTCAGGCAGTGGTAGGATGTGCTACAAAGGCAGAGATGGTGCTCCAGTATGTGGAACTTCAAGAAAATGAGGAAAATAGAGCATACACACAGAAATACACACAACTTCTTGTGCATGGGCAGACACTACCTGGGTTCCAGGGAATAACACATGAGCCATGGACATAAATTGAGTTTAATCTGTGCTAACACCCCTTTTCAGGAGCCCTTATTGAAGAAAGTGTTATTTGTGACATTTGTTAAAGATAGAAAAGTAGCAAAGTATTCAGGATTATCCTTATCAGTGCAGGGACCACTGTGATAGAATTTTGCAATGGGGTAAAGAGGGTGGGCTCAAGTCCAAATACAGGTGGGAATTTACAACCAAGGGTGGGGATCAGTGGATGGGAAGTTTCCTCAAGGAAATCTTGGATATAGGAGAAGACTCTGGCTAAACTAGCTTAACAGGAATCTTGCTGAAGACAGGTCAGGGTGATCAGACATCTCCTAGTATGTCATGGAGGATGAGGAACTCTTGACAGTTATTGAGAAATTCCACTCGTAGGTACACACTCAAGAAGACTTAAAACCAATGTCCATATACAGATTGCACAGAGGTGTTTATAGCAAACTCATTTGTAATAAACACAAAGTGGAAACAACTCAAATGTCCATTAACAAATAGATGAGTGGATAAACGAGATGTGGTACCTCCATAAAGTGGCATATTATTTGACCATAAAAAGGAATAAAGTTCTGACTCATGCCTGGTGGTTGCCACTTGAAACCATGATGCATAATGAAAGAAACCAGACACAAAAGGTCTCATATCGTGTGGTTCCACTCATATGAAATGTCCAGAATAGGCAAATCCATAGAGATAGAAAGCAGATTAATGGTTGCCAGGAACTGGGGAGCAGGAAAAGGACAGTGACCACTCATGAGTACAGGATATCTTTTTGGAGCAATGTGAATGTTCTGGAATTAGATCTGGTGATAGGTTGCACAGCTTTGTGATATACTAGACAGCAATAAAGCTGTTATATGAAAAAAAAAGAATACAAGAATACAGAAATAAAAGTACTCTGTACTTAGAAAAGACAGCCAAAAGCACTTTAAGCTTATTACCTAAACTGGACAATACAGAATGCTAACAGATATACATTTTATGTATTTTTTACAATAGTAGAACCAACCTGTATAATAATATCATATAGCAGGGAGTGTTCCGTGCAGCAATCTACAGTGAGCCGTTCAAGGAGCCATGGCTATGTGGGTGGTTTCAATTCCTACATTTGATAAAGACTGTTATACAAACATCCCAGGCCTGTATCTTTGCAAGTTTCTCTAGCAATTTTCTGAACTCTAATTCCTAAATCAGAATTTGTCAGACAAAGGCTTCATACAGGTTTTTGGCAATTGAGATGCATTGGCATTTGCTCTTCATCCAAACTGTGCCATTTTTGTTGCCCTACTGGTAGGACATGGGATTAATTCCCACTTGCCTTAATGTACCCTTGGCATGGGTTTTGCTTGGCTGAACAGGTCCTTGTAAGGCTTGGGGACAGGATAACTGAAGTGAAGATTCTGTTGGTCAAGTTATGGTTCCTACTTCTTGCTGAGCGAGGCCTGACTTCCAAGATGAATCTCTCCCTGTACTGTGACCATTAAAGCCTCAGCTAAAGAATGGGGAAGAAAAAGGACAATTAAGTTAAGTCAAGCTAATTGATGCTGAACCTTTACAGCATTTGGAGGTGCTGAGGATGTTAGCCCTGAGTCATCATGGGCTCTGAGTCGGGTGAACGACATGATCAAATGATACTTAATCTTTCTGTAATTAATTGAGGATCTATAAAAATAGCGTAATTGGCAAACTGTCCTACAATTAGCATATTAATACAGTGACCCTTGCCAGGTGAGCAGCATGGATTTATATGTGGGTGTTGTGCTGGGACCCATGGCTGGAAGGCAGATCAGGTGCAGGGAGGTATCTGAGCTCCATTATCCCATCGACGGGTTGCTTTGTTCCAAGACAAGGATTAGTGCTAATAATTTCTCCCCAGGGAAGCACTATCTAAATCCAGGTTTTCTGCAGAGTCTATAAATACAGCCAGAGTCCTATTGGGGAGCAGAGAGGAAAGGCACACATAAGTAGGTCAATCCGAGTGCTTTTGTGCGCCAACAATGACGGAGAACATCAAAGCTTCCACGTCGCTTAGGCAATTGTTCTGTTTGTATTGACCAAGTAAGCTAGAAAATCCAGGAGAGAGATGATTTACGGCATTCAAAGCCACTGAGTCTCCCAAAGCTTAAATAAATAAATAAATAAATAAATAAATAAATAAATAAATAATAAAATAAAATAACCAGACCCATTCCTATGGAGTTGGGTGTGTCTGAGGATGGATGGACCCTTCTGCCCCGTGCTCCCTCTTGCCTTGCTGTTACTGGATCTGAGGGAGCCCTCCATGCTTTGTGGCAGCATGTATGAGCAATGGATATTCACAAATGGTTATGTTTTAAATGTGTCCTCTGATCCAGTTCACTATAAGAACAGGTTATTTAGAACTCCACTTAGGTGAAATAGCATGGTAGGAAAGAAACATTATAGGCTGTAGACCAGGAGGCTTGGGTTCTAAGCCCAGCCTGGTGAGTGACATTGTGTGTGACTGGAGGCCAGTAACTCCTCCCTCTTTTTCACATGTTACTATGTTTAAACTTAGCAAGTGGGCTGAGTGGCTTCTAGGACCCTTCCTCCATTATAAATAATAATAATAAGATTAATTCTAAAGTCACATATGAATAACTTGGAGAGGGACAATATAAAGGCAATCTATAAACCTACTGATGCTGAAGGCACTCTGATGAAAAAGAGTAGGCATTTATTCTGTGCTGACTACGTGCTAGGCTCTCTGCCATGCGTTTTCTCGTAGAATCCTCAGAGGCACCCATGATTTTGGCTGTAAATGCCATTTTTGCAGCTGAGTCACCTGGGGTCACATTTTGCCACTTACCTGTTTGTGCAGCTAGCATGTAGCAAATGTGGGTCCTTATTTATATGAACAGCTAACGGCAGCAGAAATCATGTGTCAAACAGTCTTACAATTGTTTATTATTAATTATTTTTATTACTAATTCATTTAATCATCTCAATAACATGGTGAGGTAAGAAGTTTGGTTTGACAGTGAGAAAAGGGATGTTCAGAGTAGGTCAATGTTTTTTTCAAGGTCAGCAGGTTAATGAAAAGTTATGAAAAAATATTGCTTTTTGGGATCCCTGGGTGGCGCAGCGGTTTGGCGCCTGCCTTTGACCCGGGGCGCGATCCTGGAGAACCGGGATCGAATCCCATGTCGGGCTCCCGGTGCATGGAGCCTGCTTCTCCTTCTGCCTGTGTCTGTCTCTGCCTCTCTCTCTCTCTGTGTGTGACTATCATAAATAAATAAATAATAAAAAATGTTTAAAAAATATTGCTTTTTGACTGCATGAATGAGTGGATGGATAGATGGATGGATGGAGGGATAGCTGGACAAGAGACTAAGGAAATTAATCAGACAAGTCCCTGAAGGGTCTTGGACAGATGAAGCACCAACAAATTATGCTGGCCAACAACTATTGGGATATGATCTAGCCTTATGCATCTACTGTTGAAAAGTCTTCAATAATTCCACATTGTCTGGAAACAAAAACGTTTCCCCCAAAAAGTACATAATAGTCACACTACCATTTATTGTTTGTCTACTGTATCTATGAAGAATTGTGTGTGCTCTGCATAAATTGTCTCATTTGACCCTCACAGCCACACTGTAGAGCATGATTTTATTTTGCTGATTTCACAGTAAAGAAACCAAAGGTCATAGAAGCTAACTAATTTGGACATACAACTGGGAATGGATGACCATGTAATATAGTATCCTAACTGGGAAAGTTTTGATAGTGAAAGGGAAGAGCTTTGCCAATTTTGTTGAGACAAGAGGCATGACTAGGACTTTTGAACACCTACAAAAATACTTTCATTTTAACCTGGAAGTGGAGAATGTGAGATGTAAGAGCCTTCTTATCCAGAGTCCATGCTTATAACCTCTAGCCTCCCAGCCCTGCCAACATCTTTGTACTTTGTGGTCCAAGCCAAGCATCTCTCACTAGTTCCCATGGTGCTACTCTCATGCTGCCATGTTTAATGTGAGTCTGCATTTTCTCCTGAGTTGAATTGCTTGTGAGACTCTCCCTCTTTGCACATTCCTCTGCCTGGTATATATCCCTCCTCTTCTTTTCCAAACTTCCTTTCAATCTTTAAAATTCCATCTGTCCACACTTCTCTGGGAAGCCTTCCATAATATTTACTTTCCTCTCTCATAATATATTTTTTAAGATTTTATTTATTTATTCATGAGAGACACAGGAAGAGAGAGGCAGAGACACAGGCAGAGGAAGAAGTAGGCTCCATGCCTGGAGCCTGATGTGGGACTCCATCCTGGGTGTCCAGGATCACGCCCTCAGCTGAAGGTGGCGCTAAACCGCTGAGCCACCCGGGCTGCCCTCTCACAATTTTTTATTGTTATTGTTCATATCACTTTACCTTTCTTTCTCACTCAGCTATGAGGTCTCAAGGGCAGACATAATCACTGTAACCCCAGGGCTCATCATTGAATGGGACTTTATATTTTTTAAGAAAGGAAAGACAATCAGAAGAAAGAATATTTCTACATCCTAGATCAAACGTCACATCCTCAAGGAAAACTCCCTAGCCTTCTTCTCAGCCCTCTTCTCATAAAACCATTTTGAAGGAGGCAGGAAGGGAATTATCATACCAAATCTGCAGATTCAAAGATAGAAAATAAGATCAGTAGAGACATTTCCTGGGTGGTACAGGCTAGCAAAGCGAAGTGGGATGTGACCTTCTCCTCCCAAGATTTTCCTATGAACTCTAATTAATTGAAGCAGACTCTACCTGGAAAGTGTCACTAAAAATATAATTCAAAAATGTCTTTTACAATATTAAAATACAATATTAAAACACATACATTAGTTTTCTGAGGCTGCCATAACAAAAACCCCACAAACTTGCTGGGTAAAAACAATAGAGACATTCCATCAGTTTTTTGGGAACCCAGTGTTGGAAATTACTTTGATTGGGTGGAAATCTATGAGTCAGGAGGGCTCAAGGGCTCCCTGTGGAAGTTCTAGGGGCAACCCTTCTTTGTGTCTCCCAGCTTTTCATGGCTGTTAGCATTACTTGGCCACATCATTCCTTCAAGACCAGCATCTTCAAATCTCTCTCTTCTCTGTTTTCACATTGTCTTCTCCTCTAAGTGTAGTCAAATCTCTTAAGGACACTTTTCATTGAATTTGGTTCCTTTCGGATAATCCAGGATAATCTCTCCATCTCAAGATCCTTAACTGAATCACATTGGCAAAGACTGTCCCCCTGGTTTTGGATGTTGTAGGGTAACATATTCACTGGTTCTAGGGATTAGGAAACAGACATCTTTTGAGAGACTCTTTTGGTTCACCCCAACAACTAACTCCTAACTATACTACACTAAGACTTAGTAGGTGCTAAGGATATTGACCCATATTCTATCATATGTTCATACATCCTCTGAGATACCACCTACAGATAGCCACAGGCTCTGAAAAGGGAGCCTTCAATCTAGCCTTCCTAAACTCTGGTCTCAGACTTTTCCCAATACTTTCCACTGGAGCAGTCTTACTAAAACAGTAGATTTTTTTTTTTCCTGGACCAAAGTCTCTCATCACTAAAGTTTCCCAGTTTGCAAAATAAGTAACTTTCCCTCTGGCTACATGTTCCTGGGTTGGAAAGCTGTATTTTCCATTTTGTCCAAATTTGAGTTCTTTAATAGCAAACTCTGTGTTCTGTTTGTGCAAATTATCCTCGTTGACAGTGATGGGCAGGCACTCTAATCCCAAGAGAGTTAATGCAGCCCAAAACCGGGTAGCTGTCACTTTGCCACTGTCCCCAGGAACAATAGGACTTGTTTTCTATTAGCCCAGCCAAGTGCTGGCAAAGGAGGGATCCTTCTCAGGTCCCCTCACCTGTAATTTTCTGGTTCCTGCAGCCTATGTGTGTCTGGTCCTCAGTGAAATGATATGAAGCTCAGTTGAAGGGTACTGGGGACCCAGGTTCTCCATTCCAGGGCATGATTCCAACCAGCTTCAGGCTAATTCCAATGTGATCCCCAAACCAACGAATGTATCTTTTCAAAAGTGAGGTCAAAATCAGGTTGTTCTGTTTTGTGAATATTGAATGTTAAATAATATTAATAGTTGAACAATGTTAATGTTCCCCAAACATGTCCGGTTTCTTTCTCTTTCTCTTTTTGCTATCATTCTCATCTTACTGATAGTGTGTGAAAGGCAAAGTCTTTCCCCTCCCAGCTCAAACTTAATACAGTGCAGGCGAGCTATTTGTTCCAGCTCCCCAGAGACATCTGAAATTGATTTCAGAGGCTGAACTCTCAAATTAGACATTTGAAGCAACGAAGATAAATTTGAAGATGAATTTACCCTGTCGAGACTCGTAGGACAACTGATGAAACATTTTTTTAATTATTATTACTATTCTTAACCCATAAAGTGGATCCTTACCCAGTCTGTCATTTTCTGTAATCTTAACATGCAAATATAGAATGTAGAGTCAAGTACCTACCTACAAGGATTGTGTACCATCAATATCTGTCTAGGTTTTCCTTGAAACCAAGGATGGATCTGTTGAGCTGAGCTTAGAACACTGAGGCTCAATGGATGCACTTTGGTTCTAGAGCTCCAGCTTCACCCAGGTTGGACTCAATGTAATTTCATATGGGCCATTCTATTTCCCTTGCTCATAAGGTCATGAACACTTGATTTCATACAAATTTGGGAATCCTACAGGGGGTAATACAACAAAACACCTCTCTTAAAACTAATGTTTTAATTTAAAAAACTACATTTTCAGATTCGTTCACTAGAGGCAAAATATTTTCAAAATGAATGTCAACAGGAATACATTATGGCCCAAAGGGAGGGTCTGCATATGAAATATCACAAAGTAAAGGAAAATAAAAGGTGGAATCTCTTCAAGTATCCCCATAATTTCCTGTGACTTTATTTCATTTTACTCTAGTTTATATATTAAACCTGTGCATGGCCATAGCTTCTTTCTGGAGCATTTCACTGTCCTAGATATTTCACTCTTTTGGATGTGAAAATAATTGTAAATTGCAATATCGGTCTGAGAGGGTGGAAAGAAATAGCTGAGTTTTCCAGTGGAATGCAGCAGCCCTTAAAGACACAGCATCGGCTTTCTGCTGAGAACAAAACCTTCATTTTTAAAGCAGAGACCTGGGATTATTTGGAGACAAAAGGATGGGACTTCTGCCTTGACTTCTCTACTTCTGCCTGAGACCTCGGCGGAATGAATTTAACCTTTTAACATGTATGATTTGTTTGCCAATTCTTACAACTTACCATCTTAAATTCTCAATTAATGATGGCTGTACATTTAGGTGGATGATAAAGGCATGCATCTACCTCACAAGAGATTTAGGTTAACTCAACCGTGAGTATCTGCTATAGGAAATGGGCATGGAATTACATTGTAAATTGTGCCCCCGAAAGGCATTCTTGCAGTTTTTAGAGTGGAACTAGAGAGAGTTCTGGAGACAAACAGTCCATGGTTTGATCCTAGGTTCTTCTGAATCCCTATTGGGTGGCTTTCAGCGAACCAATTAGTGTCTATGTATTAGTAAAGATAAGCTATGTTATGCTTCAGTAACAAATAAGTCCAAAATCCCAGTGGCTTAATACAAGATAGGTTTATTTCTTGTTATATGACATTTCTATTGGGGATATGCACCACACCATCACTCAGGAAACAGACTCGCAGGGAATCCTTCATCTTGGGGCTGTACCTTTGGAAGGCATGATTTCCCTGATTCCCATAAAAGAAGAGGTAGTTGAAGAATTGTGTGCCATTTCTTTACTGTTTCAGCCTAGATATGGCACAAGCTACTCTTGCTCACAGTCCACTGGCTCTAATTATGAAGGGGCTAGGAGATGTAGCAAAGTTGGTGGAATGTTTGGTGCATGTCCTAGTCTGTATGCATGTTTTCCAATTCAGTAAATTGAGTCTAGCAATATCTACCACAAAAGGTTGCTCTGAAGATTAGTGATAAAAAATTTAAGGCATCTACTAGATGCTGGGTGAAATTGAGGTATTAATATGGCAACAATAAGATCACTCCAGGGTGGTTCAACTTGTCAAGATGCACCAATAAATAGAGGTTCTTACATGTTAGATAAGAACAAGTCTTATTTCATCAAGTTCATTATGAGTTATCAAGAACCTTTTAGGTGCCAGGCACTGTGCTTATAGCTGCAGACAATACAAAGTGAATTAAGGTTCAGCTTCAAGCATCAGGAACTGGTGTTAGTCCAGGAATGCTCACAAATGCCCCAAATATGTTGCTTAATACAAGATAGGCCTATTGCTTGTCATGCAACATGTCTATTGGTATATGCACCAAGCTATCACTCAGGATGCCCACATAACCAAACAGTGAAAACTGTTGATTAAAGCATATAGAAAGATATCTAGCATCATTAGCCATTAGGGAAATATTGATCAAAACCATGAGATATCACTTCACACCCACTAGAATGGCTATAACAGATACACTAAATATATGTACATATGTATGATAACAAGTGTTGGCTGAGATGTGGAGAAATTGGATCTCATGCACAGTACTGGTGAGAATGTAACATAGAGGGACCAGGTGACCACCAAGTCCATTCTAAGGCATAAACCCAGGAGAATTGAAGATGTATGTCCACTCAAAAACTTGCTTGTGAATGTTCATAGCAGCACTAGTCATAATGATAAAAAAAAAAATGGAAACAACCAAATGTTGATGAGTTGATGACTGGATGAGCCCAATTTCTGTGCCATGGAATCCCAGTTGGCTGGGAAAAGAATAAAGCTTTGATACATGAAACAGCATGGATAGACCTTGAAGATATCATGCTAAGTCAAATTAAGAAAAAAAGTAGATCTATGGTTTCCAGGGTCCGAGGGAGTAGGAGTGACTGACAGTGTGTGCAGGGTTACTATTTGCGGTGATGAAAATGTGCTGGAATTAGATAGCGGTGATGAACGCACAACTCTTGCAATATACTAAAACTATTGACTTATGTACTTCAAAAGGGTGAATTTTATGGTATGTGAATTATATCTTAATTAAACAAAAAAGTCCTATGAGAAAAAAAATTAGAATTCAAAGTGGAGAGATTCTCTTGTTTGGAGAATCTGGAAAGTCTTAGTTCAAGTTCAGCCTGAAAGGATAGCAATGATTTTTTTCAGGGAATATGGGTGATGTGCAGGGGGACGGTGAATTATCTGAACATAATCTGAGAAAATGTCTGCTAGGAGCTAATTGCCCTTTGGATCTTTTTGCTGATCTGCCCCAGATGCACAGAAGCAAGACCTTAGGCACCATATTTGAATTTCATGGTTTCTCATTCATGTTCACAGCTAACCATACCAAAGCAGTCTAACGACTAAAGCTGGCCAGTTATATTCTGTCTGCAAAGTTTCTGTCATATGATCTGAGATTTCCAGATACTGGGAGGTAGAACCCATGATGGCAGAGAACTAGGTGGGAGGTGATCTCCAAACACGTACTAAGGTTGGCTGTCCTGACTCTTCCCCATTTTGAGTCCTGGTTGCTCAGGATTTCTATGAATTCCATGGTACCCTCTTCAATAAATTCCTTTGTTCCCCTTGGGCAAGTATGAGTTTGTCTCTGTTACTTGCAACCAGAAGAGCTAAACCTGTGTGTTCAGCAGACAGTAAGAAACCAGTCTGAACACAGTATACAGAACGATGAATATAGAAAGATGTTGGGATCATCTTCTGAAGACCACTATTACCAGGCTGCGGAGTATGTCTTTAATAAAGGGGGTCCTTGGAGTCTTTGTGGCAATGAAATGTCTAAAGCCACCATGTAGGGAGACTGATCTGGCAGCAATGATCGAGAATATATGGCTTCTCTTTAGTACTGAGTCCCCCTTCAAAGGCCATGAATAAATGTAGCCAGTTTGTACTTGTTGAACTATAATTCAGAAAACAGCTATTGATTTCCATATTAGAACACTTCTGGTTTCACTCATCATGAAACTTTAAGTCCAACTTAATGTTGAGTATTGCTTCCTAGATTTGAGCCATAGTGCTAAAATATGACAATGATTTGATTGGATCTACTTCCCCAGGGCAATTTCAGGTGGGAGTTTACACCCATCGCTTATATTCTGGTTGCTCATAATGGGAATGTCCCCATGGTAGAAAACATAAGATTGTACAGTGTGTAGTAATTATGCTTGTGATCTGAACTCACTGTTTTCTACCCTAAATAGGATGGTTGGCCTACAGGAAGAGGAGGGGGCGTCATCCTTAGAACTTCAGCCTTTGGGATCACCCATAATTTTTGTTGAAGACCTAAAGGCCCAAGCACCCAATGATCTCATATTCTTATATTCTTACGGAGATTGAGATAGGAACTAAATTTGTCAAAAGCTTAGCTTTAAAGATAACTTACCGTTTAATCTAAATATTCATTCAACGTAAATATGTGCAGCCTCTATGATTTAAATTCAGGCTTTTTCTTATTCCTTTCCTTCTTTCTTCCTTCTTCTTTTCTGCTTTCCTTCTAAATATAGTTAAGACAAGTTACTCCTGCTCTTATGGGTGTGAACAGAGTTGAGACACTCTTGGCCTTTAAGTCATCACAGATCCTTTTCATCAGAAATATCTCTCTGGCTCATGTGTTTCCTCACTCAGTATGGAGTAAATTCAAAAGGAAACACTATGTTAATATCATGAGTTCTTTTGGGAAAGGCAGAATGGTGCAGCTAAATGTACCTTTCATTTCCTTAAACAAAATAAACAGTATGTAAAACTCCACCCTAACTCCATGTTTACTTATTAAGAAGTTTTCCAGATAAGCTCTTGGAAAGCTCTTATGTGTAGTGGCTCAGAGACCCCACAAAACAGGGAGCACAGTGGGAGGGGCAGTGGCATGCACCAATGACCGTAGCCACAGGCCTTCCCTGTGTTGGCAAGTGCAGTTAAGTATGGTGGGTTTGTGGTCCACACTCGGTTCCTATCAAAGCAGTCTTTAAGATATGGATTGGGAACAAGCATTTATTTGGGAAGTGGCCCAGGAGCCACTTTGTGGGTGTGGAGACAAGAGAGGAGGAGGGAAGAACTCCAATAAAGAGTATGTCAATGAGAGGATTATCACTGGATAATCTGAGCTCAAAAGGACTCAGGAGCCCCTGAGAAGCACATTGCAGGCACTCAGAAATGTTTTCTGAATTATTATCTGGAATTTCTGTGGCATATTTGACGATTATGGACATGAAAAAACTGATAGAAAATCAAATATTAGAAATAGAAAACCTGAACAGACCAATAACCAGGGAGGAAATTGAAGCAGTCATCAAAAACCTCCCAAAACACAAGAGTCCAGGGCCAGATGGCTTTCCAGGGGAATTCTATCAAACATTTAAAGAAGAAACAATACCTATTCTACTAACGCTGTCTGAAAGACAGAAAGGGATGGAATACTTCCAAACTCGTCCTATGAGGCCAGCATCACCTTAATTCCAAAACCAGATAAAGACCCCACCAAAAAGGAGAATTATAGACCAATATCCCTGATGAACACAGATAGAAAAATTCTCAACAAGATACTAGCCAATGGGATCCAACAGTATATTAAGAAGATTATTCACACACACACACAAAAGAATATTATTCACCATGACCAAGTGGGATTTATCCCCGGGATGCAAGGCTAGTTCAACACTCGTAAAGCAATCAATGTGATTGATCATATCAACAAGAGAAAAAACAAGAACCATGTGATCCTCTCAATAGATGCAGAGAAAGCATTTGACAAAATACAGCATCCATTCCTGATCAAAATTCTTCAGAGTGTAGGGATAGAGGGAACATTCCTTAGCATCTTGAAAGCCATCTATGAAAAGCCCACAGCAAATATCATTCTCAATGGGGAAACACTGGGAGCCTTTCCCCTAAGATCAGGAACACGATAGGGATGTCCACTCTCACCTCTGCTATTCAACATAGTACAAGAAGTCCTAGACTCAGCAATCAGGCAACAAAAAGAAATAAAAGGCATTCAAATTGGCAAAGAAGAAGTCAAACTCTCCCTCTTTGCAGATGACATGATACTGTACATAGAAAATCCAAAAGACTCGACCCCAAGATTGCTAGAACTCATACAGCAGTTTGGCAGTGTGGCAGGATACAAAATCAATCCCTGGAAATCAGTGGCATTTCTATACACTAACAATGCGACTGAAGAAAGAGAAATTAAGGAGTCAACCCCATTTACAATTGCACCCAAAAGCATAAGATACCTAGGAATAAACCTAACCAAAGATGTAAAGGATCTATACCCTAAAAACTACAGAACACTTCTGAAAGAAATTGAGAAAGACACAAAGAGATGGAAAAATATCCCATGCTCATGGATTGGCAGAATTAATATTGCGAAAATGTCAATGCTACCCAGGGCAATTTATACTTTTAATGCAATCCCTATCAAAATACCATGGACTTTCTTCAGAGAGTTGGAACAAATCATCTTAAGATTTGTGTGGAATCAGAAAAGACCCTGAATAGCCAGGGGAATATTAAAAAAGAAAACCAGAGCCGGGAGCATCACAATGCCAGATTTCAGGTTGTACTACAAAGCTGTGATCATCAAGACAGTGTGGTACTGGCACAAAAACAGACACATAGATCAATGGAACAGAATAGAGAATCCAGAAATGTCCCCTCAACTCTATGGACAACTAATATTCGACAAAACAGGAAAGACTATATAATGGAAAAAGGACAGTCTCTTCAATAAATGTTGCTGGGAAAATTGGACAGCCACGTGCAGAAGAATGAAACGAGACCATTCTTTTACATCATACCCAAAGATAAACTCAAAATGGATGACAGATCTAAGTGTGAGACAAGAATCCATCAAAATCCTAGAGAAGAACACAGGCAACACCCTTTTTGAACTTGGCCACAGCAACTTCTTGCAAGATACATCTTTGAAGGCAAGAGAAACAAAGGCAAAAATGAATTACTGGGACTTAATCAAGATAAAAAGCTTCTGCACAGTGAGGGAAATAGTCAACAAAACTGAAAGACAACCTACAGAATGGGAGAAGATATTTTAAAATTACCTATTAGGGGGCAGCCTCAGTGGTTCAGCGGTTTTAGCGCCGCCTTCAGCCCAGGGCGTGATCTTAGAGACCTGGGATCGAGTCCCACGTCAGGCTCCCTGCATGGAGCCTGCTTCTCCTTCTGCCTGTGTCTTCGCCTCTCTCTCTCTCTGTCTCTCATGAATAAATAAATAAAATCTTAAAAATAAAATAGAATAAAATAAAATAAATAAAATAAAATAAAATTACCTATTAGATAAAGGGCTAGTATCCAAGATCTATAAAGAACTTATTAAACTCAGCAGCAAAGAAACAAACAATCCAATCGTGAAATGGGCACACGACATGAACAGAAGTTTCACAGAGGAAGACATAGACATGGCCAACAAGCACATGAGAAAATGCTCTGCTTCCCTTGCCATCAGGGAAATACAAATCAAAGCCACAATGAGATACTACGTCACACCAGTGAGAATGGGGAAAATTAACAGGACAGGAAACAGCAAATGTTGGAGAGGATGTGGAAAAAGGGGAACCCTCTTGCACTGTTGGTGGGAATGTGAACTGGTGCAGCCACTCTGGAAAACTGTGTGGATGTTCCTCAAAGAGTTAAAAATAGACCTGCCCTACGACCCAGCAATTGCACTGCTGGGGATTTACCCCAAAGATACAGATGCAGTGAAATGGCAGGACACCTGCACCCCAATGTTTATAGCAGCAATGTCCACAATAGCCAAACTGTGGAAGGAGCCTCGGTGTCCATTTAAAGATGAATAGATAAAGAAGCTGTGGTCTATGTATACAATGGAATATTACTCAGCCATTAGGAATGACAAATACCCACCATTTGCTTCAACGTGGATATAACTGGAGGGTATTATGGTGAGTGAAGTAAGTCAATCGGAGAAGGACAAACATTATATGGTCTCATTCATTTGGGGAACAAATGACAAAACAGTGAAAGGGAATAAAGGGGAAAGGAGAGAAAATGAGTGGGAAATATCAGTGAGGGTGATAGAACATGAGAGACTCCTAACTCTGGGAAACAAACAAGGGGTGGTGGTAAGGGAAGTGGGTGAGAGGAAAATGGGGTGACTGGGTGACAGGCACTGAGGAGGGCATTTGATGGGACAAGCCCTGGGTGTTATGCTATATGTTGGCAAATCAAACTCCAATAAAAAAATATACAAAAAAAAAAAAGAAAATCAAATACTTCTGGTAACATAGAAAAGGAACAAATCATGTGTCTTTTGGCTGTAGTCAGAGACTTCTACCTCTTGAGTAATTTGCAACTCATTCATTCATCACTGAAGACTGTGGTTCTAAAACAGGAAATTTAGGTAAACTATTTTTTCAAAGATCATACTAGGGACAGCTTATTTCAAGATACCAGAAATCAACAGTTATCTGAAACATTCAAAGAAAAGGTCAAGAAAAGCATATGACAGAGCACATCTCACAAACAGAGAATAAAACAGTTAATGTGAATATTCAGTTGTTTGTTGGTTCTGCTTTCCATCACTACCCTGGAGAATGATCTTTACCAAACACACATCTGATCTTGCCATTTCTTATTACTCTCCAGGAAGTCCACACCACCCATGGAAAACGCAGACACCTGGCCCAGGCCATTAGGGCTCGGGCCCAAGCTCATAATTCTGGGATTCTCTCCTCTACACACCCACACTCCACCCACATTACTTCTAATCACCAAAGCACATCCTAGTGTTTTAGCTTGGATGTACTCTTTCTGTTCCCTCTCCTAGAACCATCTCTTCGACTTACCACCAGAATTTGTCACTCTCTTTGTTTACTCTCACTATACACTTTGTTTACATGTCTGTTATAGTATTGCTTCAATTTGCAAAAACTTGTTTATGTAGATAGCTACATCTACTTGATTGTAGAGATTATATCTTATTCATCTTTATTTCTCAATCCTATCACTGTCTCTAGTTAGTAGATAGGTGTTTTGGGAGCATCTACAGGAAGAAAAAAATGAATTGATGGATGGATGGATAAATGATGAGTTGAAGATAGAAATAAGATAATACTATCCCCCCCCCCAAAAAAAAAGCTAATACTATCCCGAGGATCTGTAATTATAGATCAAAAGTTCAGGAAGAAATATAAAATCCTTTAACAATGTCTGTGGGTTTTTTTTTTTTTTTATCCAGGAAATTATGTTTGCATTTAGTCCCTGAAGCCCAGGAGGAAGACATTTTACTACTTTAGTTTTACTATTTTTAGTTTTACTGTTATAGTTGCCCCAACTGAAAAAAAAATCTGTAATATGTGTATTTCATCTTGTTCTTACAGTGTCTTCTAGATCTGTGTTTACCAAAATGGCAGCCACCATCCACATGTAGCTACTGAAAATTTGAAATGCTGCTACTGAGATTGAGGAAAAAAATAATCTTATTTGTTTGTGATTAATTTTATTTTATTTAGAGAAACAAGTCTGTGTAGAAAGTATCTTTCTTTTTTAATTTAAATTCAATTAGCCAACATATTAGTACATCGTTAGCTTCAGATGTAGTGTTCAGTAATTTATCAGTTGCATATAACGCCAGTTGTAATTAATTTTAATTATAATTTAAAAACCCATACTTGATTTAGTTAATGGAAAATTTTAAGTGTTCTTGGGATAATTTGGGTATGTGAACCAACTTTTTCAATTGTAAATTTTGTGAAATCTAAAAACAGACAAATTATTTCTGATGAAAATTTAGCCCGTAAATCAGAGTTCTGAAAGTGTAATATAAACACTGGATTTCAAAGACATAGAGCTTAAAATAAATAAATAAATAAATAAATAAATAAACAAACAAACAAACAAACAAACAAATATTTTATTAGTAATTTTTATCTTACATGTTGAAAGTTTGATCTCTTGGATATATTGAGTTGAGTTAAATATATTGTTAAAAGTAATTTCACATGTTTCATTTTATTTTAATATGGCTAGTAGGAAATTCTGAATTACATACGTAGCTGGAATTCTATTTTTATTGCACAAGGCTACAGTAGACTAGCATGTGTTAGGTGCTGAATCGAGTCTATTTCTTTCTGAATGATAGTAGTCACCAGCTTCAGTTTGAAATTCCCCCCTGGCAATTATGTCTTTTTGGTGCACAAAGGTAAACAGAAAAAAAGCACTAGAATTAGATATCACTAACTAAAATAATTTAGAAACATGTTTCATTGGTTAATTATTTGTTGGCTTTACACTCAAAACCCACCAACTATGTTTGTTCTGTGATGCTGGGGCTGGGACTTGACAAATCCCATTTCCCAAACATTCTTGTCATTGGGCTTCCTGTGGGTTTTGACCAATAGGAGACACTAGAGGATGGCTTGAAGGAGGTAGGAGGGAAGACCGTACTTTCTGTCTTACTGTTCCTGCCAGTCTCACCCCAACAGCATCCGTTTCTTCCATCCTCAATGTATTCAGCACCCTAGAACTAATCCCAGTGCTTGCTTAAGGCACCACAAGTAGCAGAGTACCATCCACTCCACGGAACTCTGAGCACCAGCTCTTTCTTTTTTTTATTCCAGTCCTGTAGGAGACAGCTACTCCTATAGTTATTATTTCAGAATTATAGCATTGTTTGTTTCTTGATATATCATTTTGCAATACTGTGTATTACTTAAATCCCCTTTTGAAATTTATAATGTGGTTCCATTTTGTATGAATGCTACTCATACATTTGTAAATGCAACTAAACCTAAAAAAATAAAGATTAAAGGATAAATGGTAGTAAAAGCCTAAATATTAAGAAGGATGGATTATAATGAACACACTATAGTCAAAGTTGTGATATGCAGCTAAAGCAAGATTTACAGGGAAATTAATAGCCTTAATTGCCTTTAATAGAAAAAAGAGACCAAAATTAGTGACCCTGGGATGCAAATGAAATCCTAAAAAGAACATAGAAGCAAATCTTTAAAAAAAGAATGATGGAAACAAATAAGTAGGAGCAGTATTTTAAAGTAATAAAATTTAAAAAACATAGAAGAAAATGAACAAAATTAAATTTGAACTCTTTGCAAATACTAATATAGTTATATCTGGCTATCAAGATTAAGCTAAGAAAAAAATGATTAAGCTAAGAAGAGAAGCTTAACATAAAAAAACTAGGTATAAAAGAACATAACTGCAAGTTAAGAAGAGAGTAAAGTCACAGGAGGAAGCTATGAAAAATATTCTTTTTTTTTTTTTTTTTAAAGATTTTATTTATTTATTCATGATAGTCACAGAGAGAGAGAGAGGCAGAGACACAGGCAGAGGGAGAAGCAGGCTCCATGCACCGGGAGCCCGATGTGGGATTCGATCCCGGGTCTCCAGGATCGCGCCCTGGGCCAAAGGCAGGCGCCAAACCGCTGCGCCACCCAGGGATCCCCTATGAAAAATATTCTATCATAAATTTGAAAAATATATATGGAAAAATTCCTAGAAATATCAAATTTGTAAAATATGCTTCACAAACAACTGGAAAAGCCAAATACAATTAAAGAAATTGAATCGCTAGTTAATGATTATTATTTTAAAAAAAAAGAGCAATGAATTTTATATGCTAATTCAACCAAATAGTCAGGGAAGATTTAATATTTACTTTCTCTTATCTGATCAATAGAACAGAGAAAGATGAGAGAATATTCCACCCTTCATTTTATGAAATGAAAAACTTCGGTACCAAGATTAGAGAAATACTGTGAGGAAATAAAATTGTGGAGAATTTCATTTATGAATAATTTTAATTTCTGAATGTAGATGCCATAATTTGAAATTAAATATGACAAAATTAATTAATGTGCAAAATAATCCATCTGAGATTAACCTAGAAACATAAGGATAATTTTAAATTAAACGACAAATTGATATATTTTACAATATCAGCAGAATAAAGGGGTAAGTGCTATATAAACAACTGATGCAGAGACATTGTTGAAGTTGAAAACCTATTTATAACTTTGAAAAATCTCTTAGCAGACTAGAATAAAAATTAGCTCTGTGAATGTTCAGAAACCAATGCGGACTCACTGATAAACATTTGTATTCTAGTAACAGTTAATAAAGACAAGTGGCTCCCATGTCACTGCTTCGTCCAGCATTGTGTTGGACTAGCTAGGACAGGAATCAAGACAAATCAATACAAGTATTGCACTATCAATAAGATTATAAGAAACTAAATCAAACTGGAATTATTAATAAGTGGATTTCAGCAAGTTGGTTGGATACATGTCTGACTTACTCAATTGGTCATATTTCGATAAAAGCCATGATTAGTAAATGGTACTTTAAAAACAGTATTTATAATAGCAACAAAATACAGAATACCACGCAATAAATCTAAAATTTTGCAATTCTACAGAAACTATTCATTTTACAAACTTTAACTATGGTTGTGTGTGTGTGTACAGTTATATGTATGTAAAAATAAGGACATATATCTGTCATAAAATAAGAATATGTATGTTCTTATTTTATATATATATTCTTATTTTATATGTATATATATTCTTATTTTATATATATATGGGATATGTGTTGGAATAATGCAATGATGTTGAGATGATAATTCTATCCAATTCAATCTATAAATTCAATGCTATTCTAAAAAAAATCTCTGGGAGTTTCATGGAGCTTGACAACTTATTCTAAAATTTATGATAGAGCTATGGGCCAAGATAAACCAAAGGGATTATAAAGATTAGTGTGGTGACACTTGACATCTCAGATGTGAATATTTACTATAAAATTATACTAACAATGGGGACAGGGAGCAAAATAAAGATGAAACAAGATAGAACAGATAATCTAGAGCCTGGCCCATACATATATGTAAATCTCATTTATGATATAGGTGGCAATACTGATTAGAAAAAGCCAGTGCAGAACGAGTAAATACCACAATATTTTGATCAAATAGAAATTAATTTATAACTCACAAGAAGTGCTGATTGCTAGCCGCTTCTCCTGAAAGGAGATATGTTTTCAAGGACCTATGTTTTCCATCTCATGATTTTAGGATCTTCCTATATAGTGTCCCTGTCCTCCTCAGTCAACTAACTCAAGTTAGTGGGGAGAGAAGCTTGGGGGCTGTGGGCAGGACTGTTTCTGTGGGCCAGGCTTGAAGGTGTACACATCATAACCACTCCTGTGCTATTGGCTAGAACTCAATGGTATTGTACCAACAAACTCCAAGACTGACTGTCCAGTTTGCTGGAAGGAGAAAGAGAAATTAACTTTGATGAATAGTTTATTAGCTCCTGCCACAATTTGGAAATGATGGACTATTTGATGGATGGTGCAAGATAATTGGTTTTGCTTTGAGAATAAGAAGAGAATTAAACTTTCTATGTCACTCCATTCATGAAGTGCATTCCAAGTGAGTTAAAGACCTGTATAAAAAGCAAACCTCAAAAGAAAATGAAAGACAATATCTTTATGGTCTTAAGTTAGGCAAGTGTTCTTTTTATTTTTTTTTTTAATACAGGGCACATGAATCTCTAATCGAAATGGAGAGGACTAATTGTTACAGAAATCACTAATGACACCATAAAATTGAAAATGTAAAGCAATGAGTATAACCAAAAAGACATCAGTAATTAGAATATATAAATACCTACAAAACAATAAGAAATAATATAAGCGACCGTAGAATAACCAGTTCAGCAGAAAGGAAATCTGGAACACCAAAGACGTCAAAAGAAATGCAACATCACTATAAATCAAGTAGACAAAATACTATGAGAATGACAATTTTTAAAAGTAAATTGATAATACTAAGAATTGACAAGGATATGTATAAGTGGAATGTTTTAGACATAGCTGCAGGAGTATAAATTGGTACAAATACTTTGGAAAATGAATGACAATATATACTTAGATTGAAGACATTCATTCATGTTCTGTGACCCAAGAATTCCATTTCTAACTATGTACCCTGGAGAAACTCTACAGAGGGGAGCCATGTGAGAGACTTTTCACTGTGGCATTGTTTGTAACAGCAGAAAACAGAAACAACCTAAATGTCTATCAACAGAAGAATGAATTAAAATTGTGCTATATTCATACTGTCATGTACTACACAGCAATTAAAGTGCATGAAATTGAGATACACATAGTAACATGATAAAAAAACCAAATTATTGTGTTTTAAGGAAAATGGAAGGGGGTGGAAGATTTATGAATGTTACATGTCATATATATCACAAACATTATAAAGTTTAATACTGAAGTAGTCTATATTATGATTAGGGATACAAGAAAATGTATAATTTTGTGGCAAGGAGAAGCCATCAATTTAATATGGTAATTGGTTGACCCTAAGGAGAGAAGAGGAAGATGTGTTTGGGAAAGAGGTGAATACAGGTCTTAACTATTGTCAATGATGAATTTATTTTACAGAGAGAAAAGAAGAGAAAAAACAATACTATTTTTCAGTAGACGAATGTATGGATAGTTGGGGGACAGTGGTGTTCATCATATTATCTGCCACCCTTTGGGGTATCCTGAAAATATTGTATAATTAAATAATATTTAGAAATAGCAGTCTTTGATCTTACTTTTCCCTAGGTATCTCCCCCCAACACACCCCATGAAAAAGCTATGAAACATTCTGTGATTTTAATTCATTTCCTCTGCCCTGAATGATGACTCTTGAGCATCCTGTATTGGGCATCCCATAACATTTACTGTTGCTGTGAGCCCACCTGGGAGAAGCAGAATCAACTTTTGAAAGCAAGTTCTTCAAGGACTAAAACTAAGTTTTTCTTCTTTCTTCTTCCTTTCTTCTTTCTTTCTTTCTTCTTTTTTTCTTCTTTCTTTCTTCTTCTTCTTTCTTTCTTTCTTTCTTCTTTCTTCTTTCTTTCTTCTTTATTCGTTCTTTCCGTTCTTTCTTTTGCTTTTTCTCTTTCTCTTTCTCCTCTTCTATTTCCTTCCTTCCTTCCTTCCTTCCTTCCTTCCTTCCTTCCTTCCTCCTTTCTTTCTTTCTTTCTTTCTTCCTTCTTTCTTCTATTTCTTCTTTCTTTCTGAGAGTGAGCAGGAAAAGGGTCAAAAGGAGAGAAGGGAAGAGAGAGAAAGAGAGAGAGAGAAGCAGATTCCCTGCTGAGCATGGAGCCCAAGCAGGGCTCAATCCTAGGACCTTGAAATCATGACCTGAGCCCAAATCAAGAATCAGATGCTTAACCCACTGAGCAACCCGGCACATCAAAGAATAAAACTTCAGTTAGCTCTTTACTGTTACCAAACCCAGCCAAATGGAAGAGCTTTCTAAATTCATATACAATTTAAGAAGCTCTGAGAACAAAAAACACAGACATGTGCCCATGCTCTTAGCTTAACCTGTGGGGTGCCAGACACAGCCACCCCAAAACCTAACCCATCCATCAGGGGTGCTACAGACCATTGAAGAAGAGACTGTGATTGTTGGTCTATAATCTGTGTTCCTGTAAAGAAGCCCCATGCAGGTATCCTAGGTTGACAGCTTAACAGAAGAGAGGGAAATGCAAAAGCATAATGCGACTGTGACATTTTTCATGCCACCTGTACCTGTGAGCTGCTTTCAGAAACCATTCCTTTGATGGGCTGGAGATGATAACAATAAATAAAATTGTAAAGTCAGGATAAGCAAGTAATATAAAGACAGAAAATTATTAGTCAAAAATTATTAACTTGATTACTATTATACCTGTTTCGCTAATGCACTAAGCATAATAATGTTCATCCATGTATTCTTTTGTGATTTAAAGTAGAGTGACCCTACACTCTGGTGTGCCAGGATGGTCCTGGTTTATCCTTTGTCATCAGTAGCATTTCCTTTGACTTTCAAGCTGCCCTGGTATGGATACTTCATTTTTTAAAAGATTTTATTTATTTATTTATTTATTTATTTATTTATTTATTTACTTATTTACTTACTCACTTAGAAAGTGAGGGGAGAGGGGCAGAGGGAGAGGGAGAGAGATAATCTCAAGCAGACTCTGTGCTAAGTGCAGAGCCCAACACAAAGCTCCATCTCATGACCCTGAGATGGTGACCTGAGCCTAAATCAATAGTTGGATGTTTAAGTTAACTAAACCACCCAGGTGTCCCTGTGGATACCCATTCTGAGACAATTTTGCAACAAAAACACCTCAGTCTGAGTCCCGTGTTTGGCAGGAATTTTGAGAAGCCTTTGTTGATTCATTTGTCTCTCCGAAAGAGTTTTCTTACTGGTACCACTAAAAATGACATTGCCTCTTTCCATCCCTCATTTCTGAATCCGTCTCCTGCAAGTCACCTTGTGTCTCATTTTTTTAAAATTTAAATTCAATTAGCTAGGGCAGCCCAGGTGGCTCAGTGGTTTAGCACCTGCCTTCAGCCCAGGACGTGATCCTGGAGTTCCGGGATCGAGTCCCACGTTGGGCTCCCCATATGGAGTCTGCTTCTCCCTCTGCCTGTGTCTCTCCCTCTCTGTGTGTCTCTCTGAATAAATAAATAAAATCTTTTAAAAAATTCAGTTAGCTAACATATAGTACATCATCAGTTTCAGATGCAGAGTTCAATAATTCATCACTTGCATATAACCTCCAGTGGTCATCATCACATGCCCTCCTTAATGCCTATCACCCAATTACCCCATCCCCCCCTTCTTTCTCATTTTAATTAACTGTCTTCTGTAATCTCAACTGCTGGAAGAAATTGCCATGATTTCTTACCAGGATGGACTATATATTTTGTGGAGCCATTTGCAAAGTGAACACATGTGGCTCCTTGTTCCAATGTTAAGAATTTTAAGATGGTGACAAGAGATCATTAAACCAATCATGGGGACATCTGTGTGTCTGGACTGGCCTAATGCTTAGAAATCCTTGACTCTTATTTGTACCAGTGGCCATTTCCCCCTTTCTGGTCTGCTCACACCCACTGGACTCTTTCTCTAAGTCATATCTCATCACAGGACCCCAAGCCTCTGCTTCTGCTGCTGCAAAGACTTGCTACCTCTCTTGGTCCTACATGGTTATGCTACTCTCCCACTGACTCTCCAACCTTGGAGCCCACCAAACACCCCTCACTTGCTTTCCTCATCTAACTACACAGGCCACCCCTTTAACTAGGCTTTCTAAACCTGGACACTGTTTTGACAGGTGTCCAGGGTTTTGTTTGTTTGTTTGTTTGTTTGTTTGTTTGTTTTTTGTGGTGGGAGCTGTTCTGTGCGCTGTCAGAGAGTTAGCGCCATCCCTGGCCTCTACCCACTAGATGTCAGTAGCAACCCCATTCCAAGTTTTAACAAGTAGAAGTATCTCCAGACATGTCGTTTGGGCTATAGAATAATACACAGTTGAGAAGCACTTAGTATGCTCCATACCACACAAGTCTTCCATGCCTGTTGCTTCCTCAGCCTGGGGAACTTTTCCTGTCTGTTCTGGCTTCCTTGGATTCTTCCTGCAGATCCTGGCCTACTATCAAATCCCCACTCAGAGGTCAACCCTACCCTCTACGTGACCACCTACATTTTTCCTTCCGACTCAATTCCTAGCACATAGCAGCTAAAATAGTGCCTGGCACATAGTAGGCTCACAGTAAATATTTGCAGAAATTAGTAATCAAGGTACTAGATAGGATCAGATGAGAGAAAGATGTTAAAATGTTCTAGAAAATAATATGACAACAGGCATTATACTGGATTTGGATTCAAATCTTCTAACTTTCAGATAATTTGAGATTTAAATGCATTAGTGTCTATAAAGATGCATTATACACTAATAAAGCCAGGACAGTGTTAGTAGTTATTACTTTTTATATTCTCCAATTTAACTTAGAATATTTTCCATAAATACTACCTGCGTACTGAAGAGTCTGGTAGGCTCTGCGAGGGACAGAGGGCAAGGACACAGACTGTGTCCTGAATGAGCTCACGGTCTAAGATTATTGGCGGCCACTCCTTATGCAGACAGGAGAATCGGTGTGATTAATCTCCATTTCTAGACATAGATATGGATTCCCCGAAAAGGCTAAGTGACTTGTCTTAGATAGGAAGAGCAGAGCCAGGATTCCAGTACATTGTTCCACATCCTCATTGCTCTTTCCCTGTTGTTGTCACCTTCCTCCTATTCCAACCATCAGGGCCACACAGAGTGAGGTTCAGCTGCTCCCCTTCTCCAGGGGCAAGCTTCTATAGTTGAAGAAGATCCTTGTGGCCCACTCATCTCAGGATCCTCCTCCTAGGCCACTCACTTACACCCTGCTTTCTTATCTCTCGTGTGGGCAAGGTAGCCATGTTCTGTAGGTCTCCATTTCCTGGGCAGCAAAGGGAAAGATCAATGCCCATAGGACAGGACCAAGGTTAAATGAAATAGGTCATGTGACAGTGCTGGTGAGTTGACTGGCCACATTACTTCCCCTCACTAACCTTTGGATGTGGACTATGTGCTGGGCTTACAGCTGGATTCTGGGATACCATGGTATACACAGCAGATATGACTCTTGCCCCCTTGGGATTGCAGATTCGGAGACAGCCAGTAACCAACTGAATCATACCATAGAGTTCTGTATTTGCCACCATTGTGGGCAAGGGAAAAGTACAGCATCTGCAGTGGGGGAACTGACCTAGCTTTCCTGGACCCGCAGGAATTGAGCTAAGATCTGAAGAATAAGAAGAGGCTGACTGGGCGAATTGTGTGTAGGGGGGTATTTCTGGTAGAGAACCTAGTGTGGGCAGAGGCCCTGAGGCCACATGATGCTTCAGGAAAGAAAGATGAGCAATGAAACTGAACACCAAGTGGGAAGGGGAGCACATCATTTGCTGAGGGCAGAGGAGGGCAGAGGCTGCAGCAAGTGGTGGTGCTATTATCCTAAGGGATGGAGAGACCATTGAAGCCTGAAGCAGGAGTGCTGTTGGCATATCATAGGCACATGTGGAGGACTGGTTGGTGTGACCAGAAGCCCCTGACCTGTTAGGAGGTCATCACTGTCTACAAATTGTTCTCTAAGTAATCAAAGACTAAAAAGTCAAAATATCTGTTTTCTTTGGCTTGATTTGGGCTCATCTTCCAGGATGCTGCAGAGAAAAAAACATTCTTGGAAGCCAACTTGGGCCAGCTGCCACATGTGCCTCAGGCAGGAGCCATAAATCTCTCTTTGAAGTCCCCTTGACATGTCAAGAACAAAGGGCCAAAAGACAGAACCCAGAAGGAACATGGCTTCCTGTCCTCAGACCAAGCTGCCATGAAAACGGAAGGGTCCTCTGCACACAGATGGAGGAGCCCTACCCTCTCCCTTTCTGCCAAATGGGCCCATTTGTCTTCAATAGACCAGCAAAAAGTGGGTAGGGACAGAGAGTGGTGAAAGGACAATCCCTTTAAGAGCTTCTGCAATGAGAGATCTTCTGACCCTGTTGTCTTCTTGGCTATACTGGGAATGACAAGCAGAATATAGCAGGGCATCTTGACAATGTGGGTTCTGGATGACCTTTTCCTTCCTCCCAGTTCATAAAGATGTCAAGCCTTCCTAGAAGGCATCTCAATAATTTCTTTCAATCTGTGGAGTGAAAACCCTCTCTCTTATTTCCTCAAATCATAGTACACCGAAAATCTCAGCATTGAATCAGGCACTGGGAGGCTGATCTTATAAAAAGGGGAGCAGCGGGTCTAGTTCATCCCTACATTGTCCTGCATCCCAGCAGCTGGGACAAAGTATAGCAGCAAAACCCTAGGATTCCAGTGAAGCAGCTGGAACCCTAGATCCTATGGATAGGTGGGGAAATACAGGCTGGACTTCATCATCATGGCCCCATACTAAGAAAAACTGCATGTGGCTTGAGGGCAAGGAGTAAGGACCTCAGTCATGGTCTTGTCCTCTTTTTTCCATGGGCAGCATGCTATGCTCTGTTGAAATGACCTCTAGGCCTGGGGTCTCAGATCTATGCTTCTTGCCAGCTTGAGCAAAATGCTCAAGGGAACTAAGCCATTTCCTCCATCATCAGAAGGGTGGGGACAGAGAGGTTGGCTCAGAGCAGGATTGTACTTCATGCTGACTACTTACTCACTCAACAAGGGCCTTGAGGGGAGCCTCTTGGGAACCAAGTAAGTAGGGGCTATAGGTTGCATTTAGTTTCCCACAGTTGTCACAAAAAAAAATCACACAAACTTGGTGGCTTCTAGCAGCTGAAGTTTATTTTTTCACCATTCGGGAGCCCAGGGGTCCAAAATCAAGATGTTGATGAGAGTAGCTCCTTCTGGAGGCTCTAAGGGAAAATACCTTCACACTTCTCTTCTAGCTTCTGATGGCTTCTGGCCATCCTTGGTGGCTCACGGCTTGTAGACTCACCACTTGCCTCTGCCCATCTCCACATGGCCTCCCCTCTGTGCGTCTCTGCATCTGTTTCTTCTTTTCTTCTTTCATAAAGACTTGTTGTTGGCCCTAGGGCCCGACCAGATGCAGGACAAACTCATCTGGAGATCTTGATTTTAATTATATCTGTCTAGACCTTCCAAGAACAGTCACGTTCTGAGATTCTGGGTGGGCATATCATTTGGAGATAACAATTCAACCCACCATGGGGATGAAAAGAAATTTAAAACACAAGTCCTTCCCTAAAGAATAGCACAATCTAGAGTGGGGCACTTGCACACAGGCAATGGCTGCCTTACCTACCTTTCCAAGCCTTAGTTTCCTTGTTGGCCCACAGAGAGCCATCTGTGTAAAGCCATGGAGAGGAAGGGAAGCAGTTCATGAAGAGCTCTGGCCTCAATTCCTGATACCTGCCATGATGATTATTCTTGTTTTTCTGGGTATGGACAGGGTTCTGCTGGAGACTCACAGGAAGTTTGGTCTGACCTGTGGACAGAGGGTGACCTTTAGCTCAGAATCTCCATCTTGACACCTGTAAAGCACAGAGAAAAGCTAATGCCCAGATCCCACCCTGGACCAATTGAATTGAATCCTTCAGAAGTAGAGCCTAGGCACTGGGGCTTTTAAATAATTTTCATATGAGCCTGATTCAGTGGAGGTTGAGAGCATTTGCTGTACTGAAGTATGAGTAAGAGTGGATCTCTCAAAGAGGAGGGACATTCTAGGCAGAGACGTCAGCTTTGTTGGGTACTGGAAATTGGCTGGTGTGCTGTGTCCAATGGGACACGACAGTTGTCAGAACAGAACAGCAGCGGGGGGGGGGGGGGGGGGGGATCTCTGCATGAGGTGCCAAGGAGGGGAGGGGCTTTCTCCCCAGGGCAGGGGTCCTGGTGGTGCCTAGCTATTGGGATGCCTGATGGACAGTTAGTGCCTAATTAAGAGACAGTGCATCTGACCCGGCTAAGCAGCAGATGGGTCAGAGTCAGAGACCTAAATAGTGTTTACAGGCAAGGCAAGGAGCAGCTCGGGCAGCCCCATTTGGTCTGCTTTTGATCCTTAATCCCAGCCTCAGGTGGGTGCCCCTTGAGCCAGACAGCACTAATCAGGGCAACAGAAGTAATACAATGAAACCAAGTGCAGCAGGGTCGGGAAGACAGAGCAAGAGAGAAGGGGGAAAAAAAAGAGTCTTCATGGGATAAAATTACCAGTCAAGACAGAAGGCTAAGAGGCAGTGGGGCGGGCGAGCCCGCCCAGGAGTCTGTCCCGGCTGCCCCAGTCTCCGCTGGCGGGAGAGCAGATGCTCCCAGTCTGTGATAGGAGCCTGGGGAGTGGCCAACCCACTCTCCACAAGGAGAGGAAGGCTAGGGTCCCACAGACAAGGGCCTTCTGAATGAGAAGGAAGAATCTGGAATAAATGGATGGGCCACGGGGAGCAGACCACAGAAAATCCCATCCTTTCTCTCCTGTGGTGTGCCAAACCAAACCAAAACAAAACAAAACAAAAAACACAGCCGACGTTGACGTCTATGTTTCAAGTTTAATGAGCACCTTAAAAAATCCTGCGATACTTAAATGAATAAATTCTTTCTCTCACAAACGAATGGAGAGAGAAAGGAAAGACAAGATGATGGCCCTGAGATCTGTCTGCCACTCATGCTTGGATACCGATCACTTATCTGGATAATTAAGCAGTATCAGCGAGCAACCAGATCCCCGAAACTTGATATTAATCCGTCCCTCTTAATAGTAACCCGGAGCTGGCGCAGCAGAACTCAGCCGAGACTCCTAATCCCCCTTTGCCAGTGTTCCAGCAGCAGCACACAGCCACGCTTTCCCAGAGTGGTTCGAGACGTGCTATCAGCGGCTTAAACCTCATTTCGGCTTTGAATCAAAGTATATTAAGGAAGTCTAAGAGAGTCAAGATGACTGCAGATTTCACAGGGAGGGAATAATTCATAACTGCTCTGCCAGTGGGCCAGGGATGAGGTGACTGGTTTTCACGCTTGTCTCTCTCTGAGGTTTGTGTTCAAACCAGAGGCAGCCAACAACGAGCTCTCTCTAAATTCAGGGCCTCGGGGACTTGGCGTGGGTGTCCATCTGGGCCCTGCACCTCCAGGCCAGGCCAGGCCTCTACACCAACATGCTGCATGGCCCCAGCAGGGAATAAAATGCCACAGGCATCCTTGCACGTGTCAAGGTCTCTCTGTCCACTCACTGCCATATTTCTGTCTCTTGGCTCTATCTTGCATGGCATCTCTTTCTTTCCTCTTAAATAAGACCTTCACGTACCGCTCCTTGGCTCCTAAGTGGGCTCTGCCTGCAGAATTCCAATGTGATCTTTGGGGTTTCAGAAAACAGACATACTCAAGTTGATTCACTCAACAAAAGTCTCTTCTTCCAGCACACGTGGTTTTGAGTAAGAGAGAAAGCAGAAGGAGCCCACGCACAGGCAGATTTATAAGGCTATGGAGCATTTGGAGAAGCTTCCGCTCAGCTCCTGCTTGTCTTCCTGACTCTCTTCACTTGGGGCTCCACCATCTTGTCACTTTGTTCTTTTGCCACTTTCATGGCCCCTGCCTCCTTCTACAAACTACAAACTGTTTTCCTCTGGAAATCTACATCAAATCCTCTTCCAAAAGGGCTCTGGTTGTTTCAGACTCTATCTAAGGTGGAAGACAGTCTGTGGTGATCTCATGGAGATCATTTCCGACATAGCTTATCAACCCATGGGTGGCAGCCTTTAGGACACATTTACTGCCATGAGACAATCAACATGGCAAAGGGGACTGGAGCCACAGTGGACAGGATATGGAAGCCAAAACTGATAGAAGGTCTCAGACAAAGGTCACGGTACTTAGAGAATCGGACTCCTCTCCAGCACTTCTGAGATTAGCCACCAATTCTCCTTGCTTGAGATTACTCCAGAAAGTATCCCAGTAATAGAGGCTGCTTCCTGGGATGAGCCATTGCATGCAGGTTGGTGCCCAGGTCAATCCTTTAAGAGAGGACAGTGCTACATCAGAACAAATGGAATGAGTTATTTGTAAAGTCCAGAATGTGGATGGATATGGCCAGTGCAAACCAGATGTGAAATCTGGTCCATGTGGAAGTTTTCCTATGGAAAAGCTTTAGGCTGGGGGTTCCCAAGAGAGGCTAGAGGTGGGTCACAAACAATTATGCCCAAGGAGACATGGGAGGGCATGGTTGGGATATGAAGGGCAATGCTAGAGATGGAATTCCAGGACTGGCTACAGTAGCAGAGGGCAAGGTGGGCAATAGAGTTTGGTTTTGGCACAGGCTGTGAATGCTGGTAGCTTTCCCTTGTATTGATGCTGTCCAAGGGTCCCCAAAGGAGTCAGCTAGTCTAAAGGCTCACTAAATCCGCCTCAGTAGGAGGATGATAAATAAGGAGATTCTGTTGGGCAAAAGCATCAGGGTGATGGGATCTAGGCCGAACCAGAAAGACTTTCAGTGGCTGTGAACTGAGAGGTCGTATAAATTCAGTAGATGTGTTTGCAGGTCAAGAACAAGTGGGCTTGGGAGGGGCTCCCTGACAGGCAGGTGTCCCCCAGGTGGGTGAAGCCCAGTGTCAGATGTCCATGTCTCTCTCCCTCTATCTCTCTCTTCTCTATGTTCCTCACACTGTTTCCCCTCCCCCAAATACCCCTACCCAGAAAATACAGCTTGTAAAATTGAGATGACATTCACATAACATAAATTTAACTATTTCAAAGTGAATAACTTAGTGGCATAACGGTGCACACTACATTGAATGTCTCATGCCTTCTGACCTGCTGCCCACTCCCACCCCCAGGAATCTGGAGCTTCTCCTTATCCCCCTTCTCAGCTTTCTAAGTGTCACATTCCTCAGGAGAGCTTCCCTGATACCATGCCTGCCCCCTGGAGGGGGCAAGAATTGCCACTTATTTGGGGGGGGGGATTTCCAGTATTTCACAGAGGTTTTTAGTAAGCTCCAAAGAGGTGACTGGAGAGTGGAAAAGCAGTTTGTCCTCTTTGTAAGTCACAAAGCTGAACAACTCCCATGTTTGGAGGTGTGGCCACTCCCTGGAGACTTGTACAGCACAATTGCTTATGATTTTGTCTGATTCCTTCAGCTGGGGAGGTCTACAGTACAAGGAGCAGATGCTACCTAGCAGACAAACCAGGGGGTACTAGATCCCTGGCCCATAGTAGTGCAGATGAGCAGGTATCTTAGAGTTGGAAGGAAAGAGAGAGTTTTGGGGTACCACTGACGGAAAGGTGATACCAGAAGAGCCAAGGTAAGGGGCAGAAATGATCATGTGCACATCCTTTGCCCATGCAAGGTTTTGCAGCGGCCTTCCTACCCCTTCTCATAATTGTGCTCCTGATAACCAGCACTAGAAAGGCCGACAAAGGAAAAGGGATTGGAAGAAAAAAAAAAATTAAAAAAAAAAAAAAAAAAAAAGGAAAAGGGATTGGGTCCCTTGACCTGGTGATGCTGTGAACCTGGGGTCACCTAGAGATAGGAGGTGCACAAAGAAACTGGGAGAGCAAAAATGCCTTAGAGCCATAGGCGTCCAGACTAGCAAGGTCCTCAGGGAGAGGCTTTTAACCTGAGCTCCAAGGACCAATGGTGGCTTCAGGAAGTTTGGCAGACTTGCTGAAACTGTGTGCAATATCACCTCTGTGATCAGACCATGTTTAGAAATCACTCTTTATGTTTACCTTCTCAAATTCCTAGCTTGGGCTTGAAATCTCACGTAATAAAAGAAAAGTTCTATGCTTGACTACCTTTTACCATCATCTTGGCAAAGATAAGTAAAGGGAAGGAAGGGAGGGAGGGAAGGAAAGAAGAGGAAGAAACAGAAGAGGGAAAAATGTATCCTTGTGGCTGGGCTTCTGTGCTAGGAAAGAGAAAACAAGATGGTCATTTGAAGACGGGGTAGGTAGGGCGGACCTTGAATTTCCAGATTGCACACAAATTTGAGCTTTGGTCTGAGGCTTCCCGATTTGTGTACTCAGAGCCAACCTCCTAAGCAAAAGTGCAAAGCACGGAATCTGATAAAATTCAAATATATGTAGATACACACCAAGAAACGTAAATAAATTGATGAGACTGGTGGTTTAGAATGATGTCTATTGTGTCGCAACCCAGAAGACATGATTTTGAGTGCAGTCAGAGTGATCTTTGGAAGCACACATTTGACGATGTCACACCCACCTGAAGCTCCCTCGTGGCTTGTCATTGTTTTTTGGGCAAGACCCATAACTTTGAGGGGCCCATGAAGCCCCGCGTGCTGTTGGGGTTCAGTCGTCCTTATACGGGTTCCCACCTTCCTTTACCCTGGGTGGCCCAGGAGATTTCAATCGGATGCGGGATGGTCAAACCTTTTACATCTCTGCTTGAACCCCCCTCACGGTATCTAGCCAGGCCCACAGCCTTGCTCTGAACAGATGCACTCACCTCTCACCTCCCAGTTTAGACTCCAGGATGCCTTCAATGGCCCCTCTTCAGCAGGACGGGGTCATAGTGGTTTCATTCTGTAACCTCACTGGATTATTCCTTTAACACACCTATGAGTGAGGTGGGCATAACCGTACTGACCCCAAACTTCTTTAGGGGTAGAATAAAAGGGTATGAAGATGCCTGGGGTATTTGCAGATGCAAACACACTGGATCAGCTCCACTGTGGGCCAGAAGGACCATTCTTCAGATACCCCAATAGAACTCCCTGCTCTTTCGTCCCCACAGCCTGCGCCCCAGCCCCAGATGGACTGCTGGCCACATCCCTAAGGAGCACGCAGCTTTCAGAAGTCAGTCTGCAGGGCAGGACCAGCCCCTGCTAAGCAGGAACCCGGGTGGAGCTCCATCTCCTTATTTATAAAATAACAATGATCCTCACTTCTCAGCGTCAAGGAGGAAGGTGGTGGAGGGAGGGGGTGCACGTGTATCAACAACCAGGAGTGGCGCTACCTTTACCTTTTCATTTTTATTTGCACAAAAACGGTAAAATGTTTTTACAGGCTAAGCCAACGGTGCTCGGAAGCTGAATTAGAACGTCCTTAATTAATATGTCAGAATATAAGAAATGATGAAAATATGTATAATTAAATTCTTGCACTAAAACAGGATTTGAAAATGCGACGGAAATAGCACGGCTTTTTTTTTTTTTTCTCTCTCTCTCTCTCTTTCTCTCTTTTCTCCTTTTTTTTCTTTCTCCCTCCCGACCTCCTCCCTCTCCTCTTTCCCCAGAAAAATAATAATAATAAAAAAAGGAAGTGTCGAGGCTGTGGCAGCTGCTGCCTGTGCCGACCTCAGAGGAGGGCTGGGTTGCTACAGCTGACAGCCTGGTCACCCCCAAAATTAGACACAAATTGTCGAGATTAAAAATTCTCCCCCAATCAGGTGCCGACTGCCTTATTTTCATACTAAGACGCCGCAGGCTGTGTGCTATGACAGCTGGGCACGTTGGTTCCCATACAGGCTCACACGGTGATAAGGCTGTTCGAGACAGGTGCTCGGCAAAGCCGACATCGTGAATAAATCTACCGTTATGCTACGTGGGGGCAATACAGAGGCTTATTCATTTATTTACTTTACTTACTTAGGCTCCTGGCGTGATACAAAGGTGTCCCTGGGCATGACCCTGCAGGCTGATGAGGCTCTTAACCTGGTGTTAGCAAAAACGCACAGGGCCCCTTTCCAAATCCAAGCAGGACTGGGTCTCTCAGGGCCCCATCCGCCTGTCTCCAGAAATTCCAAGGGACAGAGCTGCCTGTTGTTCCTCAAGAAGGAGAAATCTGGGGCTTCCTGGGACCACCAGGGGACTCAGAAACAGGGACACAGGTATCTACTCCTTTGGGAAGCAAAAGGGAAAAAAAATCCTCTTCTGATCCCTGGAGGTGGAGGGTAATGAGGCAAAATTTTTTTGGGTTGTCTGAGGAGGGGGTTGGGCTATTGGAGAGAGATTTTGCTCTGTCTACCTCCATGAATGGTGATTCTTTCCCCCGAAAATGCCCTACAGAGAGGCAAAGGTGAGGACTTTTCTTAAATGGGTGGCACTTTCTATTGGGAATAAATACACATGTGTGGGGGAAGTGCAGTAGGCGGTTCATAAGGACATGATGAATGTGACCAGCATCTTTGTGAGACAGGATCTGTTCAGTGAATCTTGAACCAAGACCTTCCGGGGCACCTGGTCAGGCATTCGGCTCTGGAGATGGACCAAGAGTCAAGCCCTTGTTCTGTCCCCTTTCTGTCCGTGAGACCATAGGCCAGGATTCAAATCTGTCATCTATAAAATGGGGACCATATTACCCACCATAAATAATAATATTATTTATTATTAAAGTAATAATTAAATAAAATAAAGTACACAAATATCTGAGTAGGTACAGAGAGGGACTCCCCGGATAGCCTTGCCAGGAAGTGTCCAGCAAACAGTCCCAACTCTCAGACCCAAATACATGCCTTTCCAGAAACAGCCCCCATCTGGTGATGGAGAATTGTGGAGGTGCATGGGCCTGGCCACCTGCCAGCCTGGTGGCAATATTCATTCCAGAGTGGGGCTGGCTGCAGCTTTGCTGGGTCCCCACCCGGTGCAGCCTGCCTGTCAGCTTACCTGTACTCCTCTCCCTTCCTTTCCCAGCTATTGATCCTTCATAAGCATCTCGTTTCCAAACTCCATGTTGGCATCCACTTCCTACAGACTCCAGCTCAGAGTGATGGAGGCCTCACATCAGCCGTGACAGCGTCCCAGAGAAGTCACACTGGCGTGAGCTAAATCTAAAGAAATGGATGTTCAACCAATGGTCCTGCACTGCCCCTTTCCTGAAGCAATGCCACATCCCCAGGGAGGGGCCTGGTTGCTGGAAGCCTATTGGGAAAAAGAAAAAGAGAGAGCCGTAGAGAAAATGTTTCTTCGGCACATCTTGGGGCCAGGAAATGAGAGAATTCTCGCCCCTGGGGAAGTATTCTCAGCGAGGTGGAGACTTTCAGCATAGCCCACTGCCAGTTCCCTGGAGGTCAGCTCACTGGGTAATAGCCTGATGATCAATCTGGATGCCTGAGTTGTTTTCTTTTTTTTTTTTTTTTTTTTTTTTTTTTTTTTTTTTTTTTTGTTGTTTGTTTTTTACTTATTTATTTGAGAGAGAGAGAGAGAGAGAGAATGAGCAGGGGGAGAAGCAGAGGGATAAGCAGACTGCACTGAAACAGAGACAGACTCTGAGCTCGATCCCAGGCCCCCGAGCTCATGACCTGAGCTGAAATCAAGACTTGGACGCACAACCGACTGAACCACCCAGGTGCTTCCTGAGTCTTCTGATAGTAGGAAGAAAGGCCACAGAAATCTATCTCACACTAGGTGCTGAGAGTGAGGATTCTCAACTCGGACTAAATACATTGACTGGCACGGATCCAATGCCAGCTCTGCCATTTGTAAATAGCGTCCTCTGAACCTCAGCTTGCAGGCTTGCCTCGTGGAGCAGATGAGTGGACATAAGGAATCTGCTCATCACTGTCCCACCCACTGAGTGGAAGGACATGACGGAGCAGCTCTTTGCCTCCTGCAAAGACCCTGGCTTGAATCAGGAGACTTCCAAGTCACTTGCCAGTTTTTTATTTCGTTTTGGTTTTGGTTTTTTCTTGCCTGCTCCGCATCTTTGGACCATGCAATCAGCTTCTCCGATATTTGGAGTACCTCATCTCTAAAGTTGATGTCAAACAGTCTAGGAATCTAAATTTCTTCTATCTCTGAGCTTTCTACCTACAGCCAGTGCCCTTCACTGGGGACTTGGTGTTGCCAGGTCTCCACTTCCCCCGTGGCATCAGCACTCAAGAGGCATTCCAAAAATAGTTGAGTGTATTCCTCAGTGTGTGGGGCGCATATTCCCAGCACTGGAAGACCCTTATGTTTCTGGGTACCTGTGGCCTTATTTGAATGAGAAAGACAAATGAATGGATGTGTCTTTTTCAAGGTAAAGTGTCCTGCCCTATTTCTTTTAATTCAACACAAACCAACTCAGCCCAGGTTGAGTGCATCCCTGCCCCCACACCGTGTTCCAAGAATTGTCTGTGTGTTCTTTAACTTCACATGAAATGTTCCCAAGATCTCCAACCTGGTGATATCAAGAATGCTCTCTGCAGGGGATCCCTGGGTGGCTCAGCTGTTTGGTATCTGCCTCTGGCCCAGGGTGTGATCCTGGAGACCCCGGATCGGGTCCGCATTGGGCTCCCTGCATGGAGCCTACTTCTCCCTCTGCCTGTGTCTCTGCCTCTCATTCTCTGTCTCTCGAATAAATAAATAAAATCTTTTTTATTTATTTTTATTTTATTTATTTATGATAGTCACACAGAGAGAGACAGAGAGGCGAGACATAGGTAGAGGGAGAAGCAGGCTCCACGCACCGGGAGCCCGACGTGGGATTCGATCCCAGGTCTCCAGGATCGCACCCTGGGCCAAAGGCATGCGCTAAACCGCTGCGCCACCCAGGGATCCCTCTTTTTTTTTTTAAAGAATGCTCTCTGCAGATAGCCAGCACTTCCCTGACCCCAGAACTTTCTCCATTGCCTGTCCCTATCACCGCTCCAGGATGCCAGAACTCATTTCTACCCTAGGTCAGCCCATCCAAGGGCTGTGTCTCTGCACAGGGTTGCTTTGAACCTTCACAAAACCGTTTTGATGGTCACTCCTCTGCCCAGGTCCTGGATGCAAGCCCCACACTGACACCAAGTACTAGCCCTGTCTGGGGGCAGGGTCTGTGAGAAGCTCCTCCCTGTACACAAGACTGGTTTCTACAGATAGATGTGTGGGCAGCTTGCAGCACTTTCGGTGTCCTCTTTTCAGATAGGGCAGGACTTCTCTGAGGAAATGGTTTGCTTTATTTTATGGATGTTGTGAGTCATGTAACTAATCCTGTTTCCATCTGGAAAAACTGGAGCCCTATATGACTTCTGGGAAGGATCGAGTACCTTGTTTGGGGGCACTAACCTTTACCCCAGTGTAGTAATATTTCTCCCGCAATATTTTCCAATTTTCCTAAATTCTTTATCATTCTCTTTTGTTATTCTGGGCACATTTCTGCAAGCTTCGGCAAGTCCTTTGGGGGTGAGGTGAAATGTACATAAATAATGAAATAAAATCACAAATACTGGTTGGTGGCTTTTGAAGTTTTAAAAATGAGACTTGATGTTTCAGCTGGTTTGGGATGGACAGCTCTGTTTTCATATTTCTTGTCCAAGGCTGAGAAGCAAGTGCTTCACTGGTAGCAGGAAGCAAGTTTGGTGAATTTTCAACAAGACAAAGGCACATCCTGTTAGGTTTCCCTCCAAGTGGTTGGAGAGCTCCCCTAAGTTTTAAAAGTAGCCAAAGGCCTGCCCTAGAAGGCTGGTTGATCAAACGTTGTAATGGGTTTAAGAAGCACTGGCCCTCAGGCTGTCCTCAGGCAGGGAAGTGGCCTGTCTGGGCTCAGAGGTGGGAATCTGGCCCAGCTGCTAGTGGACAGGTGTTCATGTCTCAGCCCTGCACCCTGGTCCCAGGGGAGAACCTGAGAGACAAAGGATCAGGTGTTTTCATGGATGCCCCCTTGGACCCATGAAACCCAAGCTCCGTGGCTGGGGAAAAGGTCTCAGGACTCATCAGTGTGCTACCCTTCCAGCTGGGGCCTATGTAATGCCCATGTTGGGGGTGGGGGAGTGGTTACAGGCAACAATGAAATGCACAGTAACCATGGCATTCTGTTATATTGTGTTTGGGTGTTGTCTGTCTCTTTCATTAGACTGTCTACCGTAGATTCTCTATGCTCTGTGAGAGGACGGCTCACCAGCATAGCCCTGGTGCCTAGAACAGTACTTGGCTTATAATAGGTTCTCAATAAATATTTGTGGAAGGAAGGAAGGAAGGAAGGAGGGAAGGAAGGAAGGAAGGAAGGAAGGAAGGAAGGAAGGAAGGAAGGAAGGAGAGAAATGAAAGGGACATTTTTGGCCAGAATCCACCTGAATGGATGTAGAAATGTATACAAATATCAAAAATACATGTTAGGATATTAAATGTGTCTAACATGTGCAAGCTATATTCCAGGGGAGCCAAAGGAGATAGAAGTGGAATTAATTTCAAACAGAACCAGAGATGACTTCTCAGATGAGGTGACTTTTTTTTTTTTAAATTGGAGTTTGAAAGTGGAAGATGCTCATTTACTTACCTCTTTCTAAAAATACATGTATTTTTAAATTATGAACATTATGCTTTCTCATTAGAGAAAAATTGGAATATGTAGACAAGTATAAACACAAAAATTAAGTCTCTTACAAATGCAGCTCCCAGTCAAAACCACTATTAGCGCTATAGTGTTATTTTGTCTTCTTCTTGTTTTTCTCTGTATTTTTTTCCTGTAACTGAAGCCAACATCTATGTGTTGTTTATATTTTAATCAATCCTATATAATATGCATTTTTCAATATTTTAAACTCTTGGAAAAGGGTTTTTAGTAACTGTCTCTAGTCCATCACATGGATACTTTCTAATTAACCTGGCCATTTAAAAATTATTTGCTGTCTATATTGGCAAAATTTTCATTGTTGTGATTAATGAGTTGAAAGACATCTTTTTGTAGAATTATTCACCTTTAGGAGTGCCTGGGTATCTCAGTTGGTTAAACATTCAACTCTTGATTTTGGCTTGGGTCATAATCTCAAGGTTTGGGGATTGAGCCCCGTGTTAGGCTCCTTACTCAGCAGGAAGTCTACTTGATATCCTCTCTTTCCCCCTCCCTCTGCCCTTCCCCTCGTGCTTTCTCTGTCTCTCTCTCTCTGTAAAATAAATAAATGAATCTAAAAAAAGAGAATTATTCACCTTTGAATTCTTTCCTTAGAATGACAAATCAAAATGGAATTATTCATTCATGTGAATATATACTTTCAGGCTTGGATATAAATGCAGACGAAGAGGAGAGGCAAGAAGAATTTCATGGACATGGGAAAGACTAGCAGAGTCCCATTTGTCTCTACATCTTGAGTGGAGAAAGGAGATGTGAGGATGGCCATGGTATGGTGGTTAAGGAAAGGACGATGATGGTTTACAGATGATCATGGTTGTCATGGTGATGCTGGGTGATGGTGGTGGAAGTGGTGGTGGCAATGCTGGTGGCGATGTACATTGTCTCATCGAGAATGTGACAGCAAGCATGTTCGGGAGAGAACTTTCTTTCTTTGACTTTTTTCTAATCTATCAACTTTTAGTGTAGTTAAGGACATTTTGTCGATGATAGCTGCTGTTGGAATAGAAGGACTCCTTTATTTGGATGGGATTACAATAATAATTTAGAAAAACAAGGTTTTTGGACAACATTCACAAGAGGCAGTCTGTGTGCAAACCCTCACTCTGTCCTAGTAAACGAGGCTGGCCTCACTTCTGCTTATGAGTATGAGCTTGCAAAATCACAGATTCTAAGGAGAAAATATTTTTATTAAATCATAATCCCATTAGCTCAAAATTATACATTAGTCATTTTTTTTAATCTACTCTGCAGAAGGACACAATCTCCAATGGCAGGGATCTCTCTCCTTTGTATTCCGCCTGTTTCTCTATTTCAGGGAGCAGCAAACTGTGGCCCAGGAGCCAAATGCAGCCTACTGTCTGCTTTTATGGGGCCCAAAAGCTACGAAGATTTTATATCCTTGAAAGGTCAATAAAGAGAAAAATGGAAAGAATAATAATATTTTGTGACACGTGAAAAGCAAATTCAAATTTAAGGGTCCATAAATAAAGTTTCACTGGAACCCAGTCACACTCATTCCCTGACATATTAACTACGGCTGCTACTGTGCTTCAGTGGCAGAGGTGAGTATTTGTGACAGAGACGATATGGCCAGCAAAACCTGAAATATTTATTATCTGGTCCTTTACAGAGACAGTTTGCCAACCTTGGCATTAGGCCATGTCCAGGTCAACAAGATGCCTTTGGAGACCCATGCATGGATTTGTGTTGTATACTGGCATGAGCAGGGGCTCTAGATTTAGCTCTGACAGCTCTCATTTACGTTGCTTTAATTTCTGACTGGGGAAGTAATATTTGCATTACAAATGGGATGTGCAATGCTTAAAAAGTATTATTACCATGGAAATGCATGGCATACAGGTCTACTTAACCAAGTTGGACTTAACCCTTTGCTTTGAGCTTCCTGGTAGCCAAGTCGAAAGGGTAAGATGTTCATGATTCTCATGGTCCAAAAGAAGTAAAATTCTTCAGGCCAAACAGACTATTGTCTGGCCTGACACTTTGAGAGAATGATGCTCCTGTGAGATTTCATAAAAGGACACGTGTGGAGTCCACAATGATACCTCATAGTCTTACAACAGGGTTTGTTGCCCTTTTTCTCAGGGAGAGATGAGTTCAAAAGTCAAAGACCATCTGATAAAAACAATTCAGATTTGGGCAAAATGGTATGGAGCAAGTCACTCCATTTGTTTGAGGGATAAACCCAAAAAGATAGACTGTCCACAAGTTTTTTGAAAATGCCTTTGTAAGTATCATCTCTCTTGTATTCTATATTAAAAAAAAAGAAGAAGAAAAGAAAAATTAAAAAAAGAAAAAAGAAAAAAAAAGTATTCTATCTCCATCTTTACATCATCAAGCCCAAGAGGCCTTGGTGATGGACTGCCAATCTGAGGGGTGGGCTGCAAAGGGGAGGAACCAAACATTCCCGTCAGCGTCCGTGAGCATTTAACCCAACACACAGGCTCGCCTTGCAAACGCAAATAAATCATAATGTATTTTCAATTAGTTTGCACTCTTACTAGCTGCTGTCCTGAGTAATTAGGAAAACAATTCACATTCTGCCAGGAGCCGATCTGAAGTGTTATCCCTGGAATAATTATCTGTCTGCAGCTCGGTTTCTCTGCTCCTCTCAGGTCAGCTGGCTGCAGGAGGACACCCAGAGAGCATTAATGAGCTCTCATTGAAGATGTTAAAAAGCTTGTATTGATCTGTTTGTCCAAGAAGAAGATATTTAAGCCTCTCTGCTGAGGGCAGGAGAGACAGCGAACCCTATCACAGGGGCTTTTAGCAGGCCTGGCTCTTCTCACCTTCTGCAAGGGGAGTCACCGTCCAGGGGTCAGACTTCCAAACTCACCACAGACTTTATCATCTGCCCTCAGTGCCACCTGCCCCAGAATATTTGGAGTAGTTAGATCCTGTGTGTGTGTGTGTGTGTGTGTGTGAGAGAGAGAGAGAGAGAGAGAGAGGAGCGGGGGAGAAAAGGAGGAAGAAAGAAGGAAATCCTGAGTATGAATCCCCAGCCCTCAACCAATATGAAGGAGTGAATGAGTGAGTGAGTGATGAATAAGGCAGAGGAGCAAGCTGTTTCTTCCCGTAGAACATCAGTGAAGAGATGTAGAAGGAATTGGACTGTCACCATTTGGCAACTTTCATAGTAAAAACTGATCCAGGCAAGAAATAGCAAGTACCCAGCTATGATGAGAAACAGGGTATTTGCATAGCCTCAACACATCTCACAACCGGATATTCTTACCTAAATGGGAAAAAGAGAGTAACTTCACAGTGAAGAAACCTGGTAGACCAAGTGATTGGAGGCGACATCAACAATAAAGGGGCAGATTGCCCTCACTCGCCTCCCAGGACCATGTATCGAGGGGGACAAAACATTGCTTCTGCGTCATTCTGCTAAATACATGTGCCTGGATGATGTGACCAGGAAACCGTAGACAAGCGCAGATGAAAGACCATTCTGCAAAATAACTGGCTGAGTCTTCTCTAAATGTCAATTCACAAAAGGCAAAGACAAACTGTAGAATGGTGCATGATGAGGGAGACTTCAGAGCAGGACAACGGGATGAAATGTGGGGTCCTAGATTTGGTCCCAGGCCAGAAAGAGTAGCTCTGTTTTGTTCTGCAGAACAAACAATATTGGGACAGTTGGTGAAACTTGAGAAGATGTGTGGTTAGGTTGAGCGCCATTTTAGTGTTAGTTTTCTGCTTTTCATCATTGTGCTCTGGTGATTTAAGAGAATGTCCATTTTGGGGAAACACACCTTGAAGTATTTATGGGTAAAGGAGCTCTTGTCTGTCATTCATTCTTACATGACCCAAGAAAACAAATAATAATGCGTGTCTCTATTATCTATCTATCTATCTATCTATCTATCTATCTATCTATCTATCATCTATCCATTCATCCATCCATCATTCTATAGAGATCATGGTCAATGTTAACTTAAGGAATCTGGGTAAAGGACATACAGGAATTCTTTGCATTATTTTTGCAACTTTTCTGTAAGTCCAATTATTTAATTTTTTTTTTTTTCTGTAAAAGTTGGGGAAAGGGGACCTGGTGGCTTAGTCGGCTCAAGTCATGATCCCGGGGTCCTTGGATCAAGCCCTGCATCCAGCACCTTGCTCAGGGCAGAACCTGCTTTTCCCTCTCCCACTCCCCCTGCTTGCTCTCTCTCTTTCTCTCAAATAAATAAATAAAATCTTAAAGAAAACCAGATTATTAAAAAAGAGGGAAAGGAGAAGGGCGGCAGGGTGGGAGGGAGGAAGGAAAGAAGGGAGTGAGTCATATCTTGGCTCCCTCTCTAGCCATTCCCCATTAAGGGCACTGGGCTTTGTGGGAAGGACTTCAGTGTGCAACAGCACAGTGAGGACCCTGTGGCCTGATTCCTGACTCACAGGTGTTCAGTTCTGAAGATTGTGCCGAAAACAGCCTGGAGCTAGGAGTTAGAGTTATAGGAGTCTGACCCAACCCTGCTTTCAAGGACCTGAGTGACTCAAAGGTAGTCCCTAACCTTCCCAGGGTTCTGGGTTACCTATTGACAGCTGGGGTTGGAACATTAAAATCTCTGTGGAGTTATAGGCTTTCTTTTGAGTTAGGATAACCGGATGGGCTGGGACAGATGCTTTATGCACCAGATCACCATGCCAGCTGAACTAGAAAGGAGAAGACAGCAAGAGCCACTAGACACAAAGCCAAAACACCTGAACTTGCATTCCAACTCTAGCAGGCATCAGTTATACAATTTAGGAAAATCAGCTCACTTCTCTGAGCCTTGGTGCCTGCATCTCTGGGAGGAAGGTACAGATGCTGGCCGGCACACACACTCATAATCACACTAAGTGGCACCTGAGCTGGATGACCCTGGATCCGGAGGCAGAGGAGGGGGCTCTAGGGAGGCAAATGGAAGCAGGTCATGATTGGTGCAGGCTTTGGAGTCGGACAGGTATGGGTTTGGTTCCCTGGATCTTCTAGTTGATAACTACTTAACTCATGGGGCTTCGGGTTGCTTCTCTGGAAAATGGGGACAGTCTGGTCTGTCTGGCTGTGTCACTGGAGGTTTCAGGGCAGTGACAAGTGCAGATGCTCTGGGAAGGACAAACACTTTGGCAAAATTGACTTCCTCGTGTCCCACCCCCACCCCGTTCTCCTCTTCCCCCCTCCCCCCAAACAGGAGGTCACCATTACTGTACTGGCTGGTCCATGTTGGAACAATTATATCTTTGTCCCCTGGTCTTACCTAAACATCGGATCGGATTCTATTGACGTGACAACCCGCCCCCTCCCATCTGGCAGCTGAGAATATTGTACGCTAAAGTGCTGATTTTTCTTTCTCAGAATAAAGGCGAGTCCCCGAACTGCATTCTCTGGGTGGATTCTGAGAAGCTCCCAGCTAATGGTCTGAAGGGCATATGAGCAGGTGAGCCCATAGGCTCTGAGAACACACCTTTTGTCTCCTGAGAGGTCAACCAGCCTTGCGGCCCTAATTAAGAGCTTATATCAGAGATCCATCTGCCCAACTTCACTATGGCTCTTCACCGGAAAATGTATTCCTTTGTCTCACCCCAGCCGGAGTATGCAGTTCTGTCAAAAGGTCACTGTTACGGAGCGTGGGACAGGGGCAGGGGTGGGGAGGGTGGGAGGAAAGGCTGTGGTCAGCCCTGGTGGGAACGGACAGCTTCCTCAGTAGAAGCAGGAGCTAGCAAACTCACAATAATAATAATGAATAAATAAAAGCTTCCACCAAGAGCATGCGCATTTGGACCAAACAGTAGTTGCCACCTTTTGAGAAGGGCAGTTCCTATCAAATAATGACGTGTTATTGATATGGTAATTTTTATATTAACAAATGTATGCTGGAAATGCTGTGATTTATTTTTTTTTTCTTGGAGGGGAAAAAAAAGTAGCTTGCATGTAGCATCAATAATGATATGCTAATGACCTGTTTCCAAATTTAGATTTAAAAAAAATTTAATTGGCAAATCTCAGATAGAGCTGAGAAGATAGCATTCTTGGTTGTGACCCAGTTTTAAGGTCCAAATCTAAGGTTTGGTGAATTTAAATTCTGGGCCCCACTATAGAATATAACCGGGATACAGGCTTGTTGTAGGGGGTTGTAGATTAATTATATATATATCTCAGATTTAGATCATCTGAGTTTGACAAGAAACATCCAGAACATGTTAACTGGGACCTCTACTCCCCTCACCTCTTGCAGCAGAGTGCACATGTACACACCATACACACACACACATACACACACACAAGTGCTCACACACATGCAAAGATATTTAAAGGAAAGAAAAGGGAATATTTTAGGTAATAATGAATAATCCCATGGTGGGTCTCCCTCTGCATCATTAACATCTCTGCCCTTCCTCACACTTACTTTTATTCTTTTCCCTGCATTCTTTTTGTTTCTATTGTCTGCTTTCCCTCTGGTCACAGACCCTCTTCTCTGTCTGGATTCTCTTTCTTCTCCCCTTCCCCCTGTTTACTTCCCTCTAGCTCGCTCGTCTCCTCTCACTTCATTTCTATACTTGCTCCACCAAGGTAGGAGGAAAGTACCTTCCTGATTAGCCAGAAGGGCAATGGCCAGGCTGGGCTGGCGATCTGCACTTCTGATGAATCTAGACAAATTATCAGAGAGAAAAGCCTTGTTTGGCTTAGCCTTTTGACCGTGCTGGGGTCACAGTTTCTTTACTGGAAAGAAGAGTCCAATGAAGAAGCCTAGAAATTCTGATGTGGCTCAGGATCTTGGGCTTCAGGTTTTTATCCCAGGGTGCACCCACGTGTCAGGGGTGGAACAGGTCCAAAGGCAGAGGCTATTTTAGTAGGGGTATTAACCAATACTAGGAACTTTCTCATGATTTTTCTCTTTCCCCTAAAAGTTCAGAGTTGGACAAATAAGTCAGTTCTCAAAAGTTTCAGTTTTTAGAATGATATTGCACGTTAAACAATAGCCATATTTCTAAAGCACTGTATAATATATACTTGCTAATGTTTAAGTGCTGTACCTTGTGTTAAGAATCCAAATCCAAATTGGCTGCCCTTGCTAGGTGTTTCTGGGGCATCTGGCACCTCCTGTCTCTCCACCCCGCCCCTCACCACAGGAATTTTGACCTGATGGTCATCCTCATTTGAGTGTGAACAGTCTGAAATCAAGAATCTTGTTCTTTTGATAACATTGGATCAACAGCAGCCAGACACTGTTGTTCTAGGCACTGTAGAACCAACTGGACATAGCGTAGTCTTCTGTAGAGTTTATGTGCTCAGGGCAGGGAGCATGAAACAGATTGAGATTTCACATTATTAAATCCCCAGGGCATAGCACAGTGTCTGGCACTTTGCAGGTGTTCAATAGATGCTTTTTGAATGGGTGGATGCGTAAATAAAATAATACATGAATAAAATGATTAGCTTTAAAAAAAAAGATTAGCTTTGATAAAGCAATGTGTTACCTCTGTATATAAATTCACTACATGGGGACTATTAGCCCTATTTGCTGATGAGGAAACTCAGGTGGTGTGTTTGTGCAGAAAGGAGCACCTACCCCTCACCTCTCTTCCAAGCAGCGTCTCCAGCTTGGCTTCTGGAGCTTTGTCAGTGACAAAGGGGTCTTATTATTTACACTACAAGCTTGTGTCCTTGCTAAGTGCTTTCTGGTTATTTACTGGAGGGTTGATGAAGCAAACAAGGAAAATGACAGGGTACTTTTTTTCTTAATTCATTTTAATGTCTGGGTCTTGGTTTCCTGGTGGCAGCTCCAAGGATCCATTTGTCTGTCATTGTGCACTGAATGTTGGAGAAATGATGCACGCCTTAGCAAGGGGGCTGAGGACAGAGAGGAGGGTAGAAAGCTGGATATTCAGAGCCAGTGGTTCTTGGACTATAGGGAAAAGAAGGCAGGAGGAGGTGATGGTACCAGATGGCTAAGTGGCAACAAACAGGAGAGGAGCAGCTCCCCTGCCACTATGAAAGACAGGAAGTCACGGAAGAAAGAGGAAAAACATCCTGGGCTGAGAGTCACATCAGGTGCAAGCTTCCCTTATCCACAGCTTGATATTCAGGGAGGCAGCAGGTGCAGACTGACGAACATGACCTCGCCATCCCAGACTTAAGTTCACATGGAACTGCTTCCTGACAATGCCATTGTGGGCAAGACATTGAATCTTTCTGTGCCTAGGATCCCCCAGGGTTACAAATGGGATAAAAAATACCTACTTCTAAAGGTCACTAGGATATTCATTAAGTGAATGGCTCTGTGTCAATGTCCAATGGTCCTCCTTACTGATGATTGAGGAAATGTAGCCTTCCTCTCCACTCTATACTTTACTCCTCTTGGCCCCAATATCACCACAATTCTTGAGGACTATGATATTCATTTAATAGCCACTGGCTACATTTGCTATCAAGCACTTCAGTGTGGCTAGTCTGAGTTGAGATGTGCCATATGTGTGAAACACACACTGGCATACAAAGATTTAGTACAAGGAAAAGAGCGTGAAATATCTCATCAATAATGTTTATATTGATTACCTGTTGAAATGATGACATGTGGATATATTAAGTTAAAGAAAAAATACTATTCTGTAGGATCTGAAACCCCACCTGCTGCTGCTTGCTTTGACTTAAACTTCAGCAGCCTATGGTGTTAGCTTCATTTATAAGTTAGATCTTTGTTCCATATGGAGTTCATCTTGCTTTTGATTATTGTCATGTCTTCTTTACTTTTCTCTTTTTAAAAATCTATCTACCCCACACTCTGTTTTGGGATTAGGTAGGCAAATTGAACTTCAAAGTGTGAACTAGCCCTAGCATCTTGCCTTGAAGACACCATGCCCTTCACTGTTGTACCAAAGCTCTTGGACCCAGACAGAAGCTGTTCCTTTTGGTAAATGATATATGGAGACGACCTGGATGATATTAACTGTGAAAGGTGTGCATTATTCATTTATGGTTCAAGGTGACAAGGTTAGACCTGATAGCATCCTTTTAGTAGTATCAGGCTGTGATAAGGCACCTGGCACCGTTGCCCTGTTATCTGATGTCTCTGGAGCTCAGTGTGAATACTCAGAGTCCAAGCAGAGGTTCTGCAGGGACATGAGTACTTAAGCAAAACATAGTTGAAAATTTACAATCAGAGACAGCCTAGGAAATTTCCATCCTGACGGCCTTGCTCACACTTCCTTTGTTTCTCCTAGTGTTGAAGGATTATGATGGAGTTTAATGAATATCTGCATTATGAATGAGTATTTGAACAAATACAGGAGGAAATAAAGAGCAGAGGAATGAATAGATGAATGGATGAATGAATGAGTGAGTTCATGAACCAATCAATTTCTGGATAAGTGGATGGATGGATAGATCAATGGGTAGGTGAGTAAAACATTGAATGCCTACCTTTCTGTATAATTGGATGGGTAATTGGTTAGATGGAAGGATGATGGATTAAAGGATAAATGAATGAGTAAATGAGAGAGAGGTGGAGGAATGGGTGGACGAGTTTGGCATAGTATTTTAGGTGAGGCTTTTTCTGGCATCTTATCTTCCCATGCTGGACCAATGGCCCTCTTTTTGCTCTATTTATCCCTCTTAATACTTGTTATCAAATACTTGATCAAAGTTATTTATTTTATTAATCGTCTTCTACACTAGAACACAAACTTCAGGATGACTAACATTCTCTATTTTATGTAACGCTATACCTGATAGCCTTTTCCAGTGAAGGCATATGATAAGCGCTCAATGAATACTTGTTGAAGGGATGAATGATGATTGGATAGATAGATAGATAGATAGATAGATAGATAGATAGATAAAAGGTGGAAACATATAGAAATACAATGGAATACTGACAAATGTTCAAGAAGAACATGAGATCAAGGGATCGAAGCCATACAATGTTGTGTCAGCTCCAATGTGTTGTTTGGTGTTGGTGCAAGCTAGGGGGTGGAATCTGTATCTATGGATTTCCATCTGTGAAGTGGGGGTAATGGAATCAGAGTCCATCATGTATGTTGTGAAGAGTTAACAGAAAAGAGTGTGTGAAAATTCTGGGTATGTGCTGAATCTCCACATCAAAACTGGTCCCTGCTGGGACCTTGGGGATGCCCAGTTCTGCAGTGGGGGGGCCTCTGGCACCAATGCCTGCTTTCATTCCCTGAACCTTCCTGGGAGGGAATGAGGTCAGCAGGGGGTGATGCTGAAGTGTAGTGAGAAAGTTTTAGAACTGGATTACAAGTCAAGAGTGGTGGGCTACAAGCCCAGCTCAGGCATTCACCAGCTTCAGCAAAGTCCCCCTTCTATTCTGGACCTACCTTATTCCATCTCCAAATTAAAAAGACTGATTCATCTCTCTTGGAAATTCATTTCCGAACACTTTTCAAAGAAAACAGCATGAAAGCTATAACCTTACAACATAATTGCTGCCATTTTCTAGACTCACAACTGACTTACTATTTGTTTGGGGTGTTACCTGAGGAGACTGGACTGACGGTGACCTTGCATGGCCAAGGGGAAGATGCAAGAAATAGAAGGAACAGCTATTGACTGTGGGGGAGGTGCCGCTTGACCTGTTTTCCTAACTTAGCTATTTTTTCTTTCTTTTTTTTTCTTTTTCTTTTGTTTTTCTTTTCTTCTTGCCTTCTTTGGTTCCTTCCCTCTTCTATTTCTCCCTCCATCCTTGCCTTATTTTCTATCCTTCTTAAGCAAATACTTTATGGAGCTTTCTGTGTCCCAGGCATAGTTCTTGGTACCTGTATAAGCATCTTGGCTTTATACATTTATTTAATTCCTATAATAACCTTCAAAGTTAGTATAAGTATTATCTTTTTATAGATGAGGAAACTGATGTTTGGAGAGTCCAAAGACTTGCCAAAGTTGGTGAACAGTGGAGCTGGAATTTAAAATTAGGCCCATCCAATTTCAAAATCCATTTTCTTCTTCCAATTGGCCTTCTTAAAAAAAAAGAATGAATGAGTGAATGAATGTATAACAAAAAATGCTCCCATTATTCTAATAAACAGGTTCAGGGAGGAGAGAAGAAACCACAGTGAGAAAAGGATGGAACGATCTTTGTTCACATTTAATTTCACCCCTAGGACTTGGAGAGCTTCATGAGGGTTTTGCTTTGCACCTCTATAAGTGTGACCCTATTAGTAATTCCACTAATTGAGCAAGAAAGGGAAAATACAGGAATCAGAGGCCTATGAGCATGAGGGCAGCACATAGGTGGCCTCAATACAGGAGCCTAGGCTGTGGAATGGGAAGAAACAGCGGAAAACATATTTTTAGCAGAGGCTGAAATTGCATCCTGGAGATGCTTGGGAAGCTTCTCACCAAGGGAGGCTGGAATCTGCACCCCAGGAATCTCCTGTTTCCCTGTTGAGTCCAAAGATCAGCGTCACCCTGACTCTGTTTTTTGAGCACAGTTTGTGGTTCCATGTTGCCAGCCTGGACATCCCATGGGGGCACAGGCTTTGGGCAAGGTGTTGGCTTCTCCTCTAGGCAATGGTGCTTCATGCTTTTACGAGGGAATGTTGCACAGAGTGGCATCCTCGGGCTTCCAGAGTAGTTCTCAGACTTATGCTCTGCATCTCCAATCTCTTCTGCTCTTCTGGGAATAGTGTAAACACCCATTTTGGAAATAAAGAGGAGAGAGGCAGTGGGAAGAGCATCACGTGAGACTCTGGATGCCTTAGTATCCAGCCTACCCTCAGGTAATGAATAGACTCCTGAGTTAAATAAATGCTCACTATTAATCCTGCTGAGATTTTGTGGTTGTTCGTTATACAACATTTTTGCGGCATTAGCTAACTGATACAATAATAAATCATAAAATCCTACAAATGTTAAAATTCCACAGTTTGTCCCTGATAGCTTAGTGTGACAGTATGAATCTGTTTGTTGGTTTACAGAAGTAGATAGCTAATGATAAATTTTCATCTCCAGAAGAAATTTAGTGAACAATATTTTTGAAGGATGGGTGAAAAGAGTGAAATCCCTAATGTCCCAAATCTCACTCAGGCCTGGATGTCCATTTCAATAAATTAACTATGTCACTCCAATGTCTCCGTTTTAATAACTCTGGGTTAACTCTCCACACACACTCTGATTTGACTGTAGATTCTTTCTAATAAAAAGCCACTTCTTGTTTCATGTTTACTTTCAATTAGCAAAAGACATTTCCAGGTATGGCCAATGAAGCTGCGTTCTGAGGATCTCAACCTCTTCCTCTCATCCACATGGTCAAAGTTGATGTCTTTAGAGATGTATGCAGAATAATGTAATATAATCACAATTTTACTCTGGATATCTGAAATGAACATTTGTTTAGAGCTCAATGAGAGTCATCCTTGTGCTGATCATGCTCACTCACTTCTCAACTACCATGGAGACTCCTCAGGACCAAGAAGAGGTAAAACAGACACTGCTCATTGGCTGACCCCAAAATGTTTCCCATGCTCCTTTTCCCTTAACGCATTCCTGTAAAAATAAACAAACAAAAAACAAAAGCAAGACTATAAAATTTTGCTAAGGTAAAATTTCAATTGTACAGCTTCCCTTGAAACTAAGAGTGGAATTAAGATTGAATCGTGTCCTCCAAAAATATATGTGGGAGTCCTAGTACTTCTGGATACAAACTTATTTGGAAATGGAATTATTAAGGATAAAATTAGTTAAGTCACAATGAAGTTATACTGACCCAGAGTGGGTCAAATCCGACATGACCCATGTGCTTGTCACAGTAGGAGAATTTGGACACAGATGTGGAGAGAGAAGATGATTGTGGATGGACTTGTGAAGACCCTGGCAGAGATTGGAGTGATGCTGTCCCAAGTCAAGGAATTCCAGAGCCACCAGAAGCTGAAAGAAGACAGGAAGCTTCCTCCCCTGCAGGCTTTGGAGGGAGCACAGCCCTGCTGACACCTTCATTTTGGACCTTTGGCCTCCAGAACTATGAGAAAACAAATTTCTATTATTTTCAACCACCTACTTTCTTGTACTTTGTTATAGCAGCCACAGAAAACCAATACCAACTGTCAGTCACATGGATATTCAGATCAATGACAAAACATAGAAGATGACCATGAACTTCTGAAAAATGTTTTAGACTTCTGATAAAAGGGATAGATGTGGCCGCCTCCAATCATTTCCACTTCTTTCCACCTTGAACGCAGATGTGATGGTTGATTCTAAAAGACAGTGATCTTATAAAGAGGCAGCAATAGTTGATTTGCTTGAAATAGAATAGCAAAAAGATACGAGCAGACCCTGAGTTTTAAATGGTATGGTAGAGCAGCTACTATTCCAACCTTGCCCTGCCTCCCTGTAAAACTTTAATGTGAAACTAACTACTTCCTAATTGTTTAATTGATTATTTGATTTTTTGTTATTTGCAACACAAGGAATTCTTATCTGCTGTAGCAGAACTTAGCTTGCTGTCTCCTTGTCCAGAAGGACATTAATATCTCCTAAATAGTTTACTAACACCCACCATTTTAAAAATTGTTTAGGTGGAAAAGATGTTCATTGATTTAGTCATTCAATAAATATTTACTGAGTACCTACTATGTGCCAATCATGACATATCAGTAAATAAAACTGACCAAGATGCCTGTCTCTCTAGGGAATAGGTTCTACTTATGTTTTTCATTTGTCTTTCATTGGAGTGTATCCATCCTATGAGTATTGTCCATTGAATATTTCCCAGAGAAAAAAAGAGCTGTGATTAAGTGTTCCGATTTTCCTTTTCACAGCACCCACACCAGAATACCAGCGATCTCCTCCAACGGAGCCTGTACCAGGGAAGACCATGGATGTCTTCGTTTATTGCAAGTTACAAGCCAGACAAGGAAATAGAAAATGCAGAAGTTTTGTGTTTTCAGTTGCTGAGGTAGCTATCCCCGTGGTAGCCAGAAAAGAGAAAAGATGTGGCATTACATGGCTGAGTTTCCCTTCTCCAGCCTCTTCTGCTTTGGGTAAGGGAAGGCGGCGATTGTTCCCACATAGAAAGCCTTAGCAAACATCATGGTTCGTCTTCACTGTTGTAGCATGACTACAGATTCTTTTGGCCTTTAAAAATGACTTTGGGAATCTTTCTAAATCTTGCCTCCCTGCCTTCCTTGGGTGACAATGTCTCTGAATCTCACTGTATTTTTTTTTTCTTTTTCTTTTTCTCACAGCCTGCTGTGGATCTTAAAATATTTTTAGGATCACTGGGAGTTGTTCAAAGTTTGGATGTGTGTTAGGCAGACAGTCGTATTTATTGGTGCCTTTTCTGATTAAAGAAAAAAAAAGTCTACATCTAAATTTAGTGAGGAGAAAATATCCCAAGTTGGGTCCGTTTCCGAGAGAGAGAGAAAAAAAAATCTAGTTTTTTTTTAATATTATAAATATGTCTTCTCAGATGAAAATTGTTCATCTAATTTAAAAGAAGATTCAAGTTGCAGTAAAAGAAAAACTTGCAAAATAAGAAAAAAAAAGTAGAATCTATAAATGGTTTCATTCAAAGGGATGTTTCTAATGTTGCTGCGGTGATAAATTAAGAAGGAGAAACTTGAACCAGACCTTTGACCTGTCATGGGGTCAGGGGTTGCTTCTGTCTGTGTTCGGACTCCTTTGACAACTTCCTGTATAATTTGACTATTATTTGCGTGTCTGGGCACTGTCTGACCTCAGAGTCTGGAAAAATCATGCATTTCGATGCCATATGGACTGCAGCGAGGGAGGGCACGTTTAATCAAATTTGGGTGGGAAACACTGTTTGATCCCAGGTTTGCGGAGGACGCTCGCATGGGATTTCCAACAGACTGGGGGAGGAAGGGTCAGATGACAGGCATGGCCATGATTTAGGGAGCATGTCCCCCGCCAGACGCTGGTGTGGCTGGAACTAAATTTTGAATTTGGAAGCAGATCAATTATGAGAGAAAGAAAAGAGGTGCTGGTGGCATTTCAAATTGCAAGTGGACTTCTGCCATGAAAGTCCAGAAAGACTGAATTTCCAAAATCCAAATAAATGCATTTCTAGCACAGACTCAGATCACAAGAAAATGGATGCTTTGGGCAGAGATACAGGATTTTTTTTCAACTGTAGGTCTTGTAGAAGACTGTTCATGTAGAGTAATGCTACCACTCTGGTTTCAGGATTTTCCACAGGGTTTACATTACAGATGATTATATATATATATATATATATATATATATATATATATATATAGAGAGAGAGAGAGAGAGAGAGAGAGAGAGAGAACTTTAATTACTAAAAAATAAGAAATACTTTTCTCAGTTTGGGGGAGTGATTCTAACAACATAGACAATAGTTAAGCCGAGCTTCTGAATAGCATGGAATAGTTACATGGTCACACAAAATTGTTATCAAGCTGGCAAACGTTAAGTCCCTGGTTTTCTAATATGGAAGGTCTTATCATGGCAAATGGATATACTCCAAGATCTGAGGGGCCTGGGTTTTAGTAAGGCAAGTCCTGGGGACTATTGGCTTAACTTGTTACAAAGTATCGAATGCCATCATCTTATCTGACACTTGTCACAGGCCCTGAGATGGACAGTAATGAAGGAGAATCAGGATGATGATCAGAAGACTCTGGTTCATTATCAGATCCACGGCGAGGGCTGTAGGGAGTCTGAGCAGCAGTAAATGGTCATGGCTGGGGGGAGGGCCAAGTTCAGTCACGGTAAACAAAGTATGACCCTGCTCAGAGTCTGCGAGGGAATTGACAGGAAAACAGGGTGGCTGAGAGGCAGGTGCTTCTTGGAGAGGAGTGGTAAGGGTCTGCACTGGGCCTGGAAAAATGGGTAGATTCAGGGAAGAGAGCAGAGAGGATGATGAGGGGCAAAGAAAATACTGCATTCCTAACTGGATCAGACTTTTCAAATGTCACTCCACTATCGACTTTCCCTTTTATAGACAAGGTAACTGAGTGAGAACGAAGTTGCTAAGCTTGACCCAAGATTCGTAGGTAGGTATCAGCAGACCTGGATTTAATCCCAGTGCTGTGGCACCCCAAGTGTCAGACCCCAAGATCACCCCAAAAGCAACAATCTCAAGCCTTCTTCTTTTTATGTCTCAATTGAGACTTTCTGGTTTCAAATTCAGAAAGAAAAATAATCCAATCTCTAATATGCTCTAAGATCCTCAGGTTTTAAATGAATAAACTAGCTTTAGGTTCTAGTGAGTTACACAGAATGATGAAATGCCATTAGCAGGGATGTTTGGGCCTTGAGTTTGCTCTGATCTTGGCAGAAATGACTTCTTTTCCACTTCTAGGAACGATATTGCAAAAATGCTTTGATGAATACATTTGTGGCTATTTTACCTGAAAGATATCCCTGGATAAGATTTTTTTTTTTCTTTTGGCAGGACGATGGGGACGTTTATGAAGAAATCTATCTCATACAGATGGATGCCATTTATTGAGCATCTACTGTGCATTAGTGTTCAGTTGTTCATAAATGCATTTAATCTCACAACCAAAGCTGGAGATGCATATGAATAACCCTGTTCTCGATGAGAAGAAGCTGCAGCTCCGAGAATGTCAGTAGTGGTCCAGCACACGGCAGGTGCAGTGTCCCGGCTAGCCCTGCTTCCTGTGTTTTCTCTTTGCTGTATGTTGCTGGGCCCCTCATGACACCCACTCTCGGAAGAGCATCAGAGAAAGCAGTGTTGTTTCCTACGTGGGGGTTACCTGCACTTGCATTTCTTCCTTTGCTGGATTCTCTGAAGTTTGCTATTTTCCTGTCCTAAATGAGATTAAAAGGAGGTAGCCCATACCAGGAGAGCTGGAGTTATGATGTCCAGATTGAAGAGCACACCATGATGCTCTCTGGACCTGGACCCCTGGGCTTCAGTTACTTCATCTAAAAATAATGTGAAGTTTATCGGGGACTAGTTTATCTCTAAGGATTTTTCCAAAGTAGAAGTTCCTGACTTCCTCTTTTTATTGGAATTTGCAAAGGACATTAGACCATTGTGGGGTAGGGTCAGAGGGCACATCGCCGCTCACTTTCCAAAGACCCAAGCCACTTTCTCTTTCCTACCGCTGAGGGACACTGAACCTTGAGCACCATGCCTTGGATTGTTTTGTCCGTATTGGTGATATTGGTGTCTGACTTGGTTTTAAGAATCACCTTGCTCCTTGGGCCCTGTGTCCCATTTCGAGGCATGCCGTGGGGAATATCAGGCCCTTATTAAATATCAGGAGCTCTCCATCTGCCTCTGTCTTTCCTCTGAGATGACTGCCAGACACTAAGGTCAAGGCCACATGTGCCCTGCTGATCCCAGAGCAGGGGGCTGGGGAAGGGGAGGCACGGAGCTGCTTGTCTAAACCGAGCAAAATACAAAAGAGTTGCTATTCAGAACATTTCTCTGCAGACTGCAAGATTCAAGGCTTCTACATCTACCACATGCATTCCCAGAGCCATGTTTTTATGTGTAATTTTTTTCTGTGAACTTCAGCATACAGCCAGATTCAACCCAGAAGAGAGGACTCGCTTTGCATTTAGCAAATGCAGGTGAACTGGACAGCTTTCCCCTTGCCATATCTGCATCTGATAGAGATTAGGGACAGTCAGCTCAGCTCTGAGCTTTGCCCTGAGATTTGAGATAAGGTGTTCAATTTATTGGAGCTGAATACTGATTGATTCAAATCTAGGGGCATGTGTAAGACTTCAGAGGAACTCATTTCTCCTGAGGAAGGTGATAATGAATCCTGGGCAGATGGCAAGGTCTCCCATGTCCCTAGCTTTCTTCCTTTTAGCTAGCTGGTGGCCCTGGACAAGTCATGTCATCCCTTTCTGCCTCTGTGGGTAATAATGAAACCTACTGTTTTGGGTTTGGGTGAGGATTAGAGAAGCTAATACATAAGGACAAGGCCTGGCCGTGATAAGTGCACAACAAATGCTGAGTTCTCATCCTCATCCTCCCCATCTTCATCATTACCATCATCGTAATTTGGTGATAACACCATTGCCCTGAGCCTTGGTGTCCCAAACTGCAAAATCTGGGTAGAAGGAAGTTCCCACTTGCTTTTCAGCTCAGGGCCTGGAACAAGAGGGGTAAAACAGGCTTCCAGGTTTTGGTTCAAAGACCTTCTGTGCCTGCACAGGCTGTACAGGGGGCTGTCTGGGGGAGGTCTGAGGGCTTCCATAGCCCAGACTCTCTCTGGCTCACTTCCTAGGTACTATCTCATAATCGAGGGGAGAAAAAAAAGAGCAGAAATTAGAAGACAACAAATAAGAAGGCACAACTTGCTTTTTGTCACTTAAAAGTCCTCATTTCGAGACTGTTCCCTTGGCTCCCGGAGTTCTTGTGTCATTATCTTCTGTTAAAAGATTCAAATGACATTATTTGCATGGAAACTCGCATACCAATGATGCCATCTAGGCCACAAAGTTGCATTACAATGAAGGGGATGATGACTGTGTCACATGGACGTGACATTCTTTATGCCATTAAATTGAAAGTCAATGCTGGCAGTTCTTAACTGCTCACGTCCCCTGAAAATACATCACTTCTGATATGGAATGAATATTTTAGGGTGCCAACTCTAAGGCGCATCAAATGACACTAACCTGTAGTGTCACCCTGAGCTAGACAAAGATTTCTAAACCAAGGTGGACTTAGCCCTATCTGAGTCAGCAAGGCAAGATAGATTAATAAACTACAATCTTACTCAACAAACATCACTATGGTTTGATGACAGTGTCTTCAAAGTTTGTATTTTTTTTTAAAGAGGGCTCCATGCCCAGGGTGGAGCCCAATGTGGGGCTTGAACTCATGACCTTGAGATCCAGACCTGAGCTGAGATCAAGAATTGGGTGTTTAACCCACTGAGCTATCAAGGTGTCCACAAAGATGTCTTTTAAAAGCAGTTTCAGTTGGTATTATTTGCACAATATTCTAGGAATGGGTCTGTTGATTACAAAAGGGTGGCACAGTTGGGAGGGGACTGTGGACCCTAAACTGGCCTCTTGGGCAGCCCGGGTGTCTCAGCAGTTTAGTGTAGTCTTCAGCCCAGGGCCTGATCCTGGAGACCCAGGATCTAGTCCCACATCAGGCTCCCTGCATGGAGCCTGCTTCTCCCTCTGCCTGTGTCTCTGCTTCTCTCTCTGTGTCTCTCATGAATAAATAAATAAAATCTTAAAAAAATAATAAAGTAATGAAATTAAAAAAAAACAAAACAAAACTGGCCTCTTGTTGAATGGTAGCAACTCCAGAGGGCTGGTCTAGCATGCTGGATGTTTCTTCGTTGAGTAGAGCAAAGTCAGTAGGTTAGTCCAGAGAAAAAGCATTTGGGGAGCATTGGATGGGAGGGAAACAAGAACAAGGGAGGTATAACTGCATGTCCCAGGCAGAGGGTGAAGGAGAAAACATGCATATCCAGAGAGCCAAAAATACAGTTCTGATGAGCGATCCCAAGAACAGAAAGAGGGAACCAAAGAGGAGGTGTCTTATCATTGTGAGACAGGATCATGAGAGCTGGGCTGACAGGCAAGTGCTGGGGTTGAGTCACTCGAATGTATGGTGTCCAGCAGGCTGGTTCAACATGTACATGGCAGGATGCAAATACGTGTGGGGGACAGGGGGCGTTGAACTTACCCAGAACTTTACAATTAGAAACTGAAGGAATAACTGGCAATAACTAATACCACACCTATAGCAACACCAACAAAAAGGATAGTGATGTTCATAAAATAAGAATAATAAATATGATGGATACTCTTCTCTTTCACTTCAAAATCTACTTTCTGGCCTTTTCTTTCTGGTCTGAGCTGCTGACCTCAGGCTTTACTTCTAGGGCCTCTACCTCTACCTTCTGGACCCTGTGACCTGAATGCCCTACTATGTAGTGGTGGCGATCCCTCCACCTGGATCAGCCTCTGATGCTCAGGTTGATCCCAAGGAGACCCTGGGAGAACAGCTCTGAGAATTCCTCTCCTGTTTTTGACTGATGTGACAAGTGAGTCCACCAGATTTTGCCTAACCTCATTAAGGAATTGGAGATGTATGCTCCCACAGTGCTCAGTGGGTACCCCTGAGATAGCAGCTGTCACTCACTGTTCGGGATTAGTGGCCTGTCTGGCCACTTCACTAGACCAGAGCACTCTCAGTGACTGAGGTCCACCTCATCCTCCCATGCCTAGCACTGGGACCCCACATCATTAGCATGATCAGAGAAGCCATTTATAGGATGCTTCCCTTTGTGCCTGGTGCTGAGATTGGTGCTATTTTATAGATATGGAAGCTGAGGCGTCTAAACAGACCCAGCCAAGTGCCACAGGTCACCTGTGAAAAAAGGCAAGGCCAGGACTGGAAGGTCTAGCGCAGGGACGTACACTAACCACCATCTGTTCCTGCAGTATTAGAAAGCAATCGCTAAACAGTGTTTTAATTGAGTGAGGTATGAATGACCCTGTCTTTTAGAAGAGTAGTGAAGAAGCCACAAAAGCTCTCATCCCACTGGGAAGGACATATTTGCCTGGTTCTGAATGAGTTTAAGAATCCTCATTTTCTTGCAGACCAACTCCCTAACCTTTTGCAGACAACACATTCGGTGACACAATGTCATAGGAGTGCAAAAACCAAATATTATCATTTAGATTTCCTCTAGGGGTGTTTACTGCCAAGGAAGGACAAGTCCCCATGATGATCAGAAGACAAAGTGTAAAAGTAGGGGGTTGTTGAAAGCTCCCTTAGCTCATTTTTTTTTTATTATTATTGATACCACTAAAATATAATTGAAACATCCTTCAAAGAAAGCTACACCAGCCACCCCTACAGCTTTGATATGGCTTTTTAATCAGGAGACATTGTTGCCTCACAATGAATATGGAAAGCATTTAAAATATTTTGTAGATGAAGTGTATTGCTTCTGACCTCAGTCGAAAGACCACATTAAAAGGAACTGAAAGGAATCCACTTTGAATCCTCTGGGCTCCAAAGCATCCAGGACATGTGGAACATGCTAAGAGTTGAATTCATCTGGAAGAAAGGATTAAGCACCGAGTTTGTTGGAAAGTGAGAGGTCAGCTTTGCCTTGGGAGGTAGAGTGGTTTCTCTGATCACCAGACATGCTAGGAAGACCCCTGGTGTCGCCTTTGAGTTCAACATAACTGCTTCTTTCTGACACTTCTTATCTGAGCTCACAGTTTCCCAAGATGTGGTCAGTGGACTGCAGGTCCAGATGATTCTTCAAAAAATGCCCTTCTGTCATCTGTGTTCAGGAGCTGTTCTACACTGTGTCTCTCCCTGTTGGTGATTCACAACACACGTGAATGTTTCAAAGGCGCTAGAGTCATTCTGAAAAGAAATCTACGTAAGATTTACATTAAAAAAAATTCTGCAGGACCTTTGCAGCCTGCTGGACATAGTTTGGGATCAGCTCCCTGACTCATAAAGGGAAGGAATATAAGGGGGTCAGGAGAGGTCCAAAGTGACATACCTGGTTAGCCCTTGAACCTGTCTGCCCCACTGAGGGCTGCCTCCCCCAAATCCCATTTCCTCCAAGCTCATCCAATTACACAAGTGACCAGGAATAAATCAAATGTAATTAGCTGAGTTTTTTTTTTTTTAATAAGAAGACATAGATGATCTGATCTTATTAAAATAGGAGTTAGGAGGGTTGAAGACATAGGAATAAATAACTCTAATACAATTGTTGGGAATTCACAGAAGAGATACAGCCCCTCTAAGGCGAGGCACTTAGGGGGGGTGACAGGAGGACACCCATCAAGGAAGGTTTTCTAGAAGGAGGGGTGGGACATAAAGTACACCTTGAAGCATGGATAGAATGCTTGTGTGCTTCTTTTTAATAATAAGAGCTAATAATACTATTATCAAATTAAAAAAAAAACAGTATCTTGTAGAAAGAATTAGAACTTGTAGGTTAGAAAGGAGAAAAATATTGCCCATGACTGTAGCATCAAAAGATAATTGTTAAAACATTTTTTCATATGTCTATCCATTCTTTCTCTAAAACACAACTGTCTTCATAACACAGCTAATGTATTGTGTCTATGACTTTGTGATTTGATTTTCTCTTCTTTTCTTTCTCTCTCTTTTTTTCTTTTTGCTTAACATGGCCCAAGAAGTATATATCCTCTCCAGTCATTGTCTAATGTTTTTTGAGCTGATGGATTATGATTTAACCAACAAATACTCTCTTACTGGATAATTTTTTTTTAATTTTACTTTTTTGGATATTATGCATAACTCTCTTAAGAACATCTCTCTGCATGAAAGATTTTATATATGTCAAGTTACACTCTTAAAGTATATGGAGAGACTCTATGTCTTCATTTGCTAGTTAAAGTATAGAGATTCCTATCAAGTATGGCACTGATTTGCCATTTGATATTGATATGGAAAGTGTTTATCATCCCCATGGTCATACTCATTGAATTTCCATTGTTGTAGTGCAAAGACTTTCATCCAAATCCTGACAAATAGGAGTCACCCACTGTTTGGGGGAGAAAACGGGTCATATTGAACTCCAGAATCAAAACTATGAAATTTTGATTTCTCAGTTGAAAATCACACTTCAGATGTGAGCTTGTATGTTTGGAAAAAGAATGCAGGTCCAGGGAAAGAAGGTCTGGTCCAGATGGGGAACACCATGAAAATCCTTCTTTAGGCCGGGGGCGGGGGGGTGGTCTAGGAGTTAGGAGGAACTGTACATCGTTCATCTTATCTGAAATGTTCATAAATAGCAATCTCATTTCATTGATACCCCAGGACATCAAAATGGGTCCAAGATGGAAAATGTAGCATTCCCCCACTCACAAAGTCTAAGTCGGTCTAGTGATTGAGTATGGACGGTGCAGAGTGGAAAATGTGGGTGGGGAGGCCAGAGCTAAGAACCCTTCTGTGAAAGCAATTGGGAGAGACATGCATGGGGTGACAAAACCTGCCAGCCATGGAGGCAATAGAATCAGCAGGATCAAGATGGGGCACCCCTGCTCACTGCTGTGCTGACTGTATTATAAGCCCCTGAGAGTTCTAAACCTATACCAAAGAGTTGAAGCTCTCAAAAATCAAAATAAGTGAACATGGACAGTAGTCACACAAAGTCAGTTCTAATAAGGACCTCAGATCTGTCAGAAGCCTCTTATTTCGCATATGAGGAAACTGAGGCTTGGTGTATCCACAAATAAGAGGAAGGACTGGAAGGCATATCATTGAGAAATCCTTGCCTCCTATCAGTGGAGAAATCCACAGCAACCGGTTGACCATGATGCACTGTGACTTTGGGGATGAGTTAAATAGCTCATGATCATCAGCAGAACAAGGAGAGAGGGCAAGAAGTAATGACAGCACATGTGATCATGTGCACAAAATGTGGTCCACAGTAGGAGCCGAGATTCTCAGCTGGTCCCAGCCAGGCTTCAATGAAGCGACCAGCCAGATAGGGCCACTCTGAGACTCCCAGGAGGAGAGCCTGGGGCTCCTTAGGCAGAAGTCCAAGATTCACTGGGCTTGTTTCTACTTAATGTAAACAATATGTATTCACTTCTCTTTCTCAGGGCTTTTAATCTTTGAATTTCAGGGTGGTGTAGACACCCACTAAGGATTTTGCCATGCATCAGACCTGTGCATTATTCCTGTCATTCCCACTTTCTAATGACGTGAATCACTCCAGGCACTTAACTACAGTTAGCTAGGTTTCCTTATCTGTAAAAGTGCAGATCCTGATGGCCACTTCAGAGGGGCATTGTTTGTAAAAGAGAACACAGCAGGAGATCAATTCATGATCAATAGCCCACACCTTTCACCATCTCATTGACTGCTCATGAACTGCTCAAGAGCTGTCCTGGGAATGTTGGTATCTATTTCGTGAACATTTACTAACCTGGACTGTTTGTAATAGACTATGGAATTAGTGTCCTAAACTTATTTCCCCTTCCTGGGTCATCTAAAATGAAAGTTCTACTCCTAACTCTGGGAAATGAACAAGGGGTGGTGGAAAGGGAGGTGGGCAGGGGGTGGGGGTGACTGGGTGACGGGCACTGAGGGGGCACTTGATGGGATGAGCACTGGGTGTTATGCTATATGTTGGCAAATTGAACTCCAATAAAATAAATAAATAAAATAAAATAAAATAAAATAAAATAAAATAAAATAAAATAAAATAAAATGAAAGTTCCCCAGCTCTTGGGCCATAGTGACTGGGCCAAAATGTGGTCACACCATCCAAGTCTGGCTCATCATGGTCCTTCACATTCAGAGCTGAAAGAAAGCTCCTCACTTTCTGATTATCAACCTAACATTGTCTGTGGCTGTGTCTGGGCCGCACAGAGTGGCTGCTCTGAGAACATGAAGGTGACACGCAGTGGAGACAAGACACAGCAAGAGGCAAGGTCTCTAGACTGTGTGTTCATTTGTTGCTGAGGCCAGCTCCAGCCCTGTCCCTTTTTGTGGTTTGGTTCATGACTAAATGGGTCTCTATCACCCACAACCATCAGAATTCTGGTGAGTATGGTATTTGGACCCAAGTTCATGGAAATCTAAAGCCTACCTATGTTCTTTCCACTCCATGGAAGGAAGAAAGGGAGAAGGAAGACAAACAGGGAAGAAATACTTTCTCCTTAACTTATCAATCGTCAGATCAGAGCTTCTTTGGGTCTCTAAAGAGATGGCCTAGGTAAACTTGAAATGTATGCTGCATTTTCTAAAGAGTGCCCTTTCTAAATCACCTTATTTTGATGTAACTGCAAAAGGCAGTACTATTTTGGGTTCTTGCTATGATAAAACTGAAGCTGCAAGCTAGGGACTTGCATGAGAGATCGCTCCGAAATGTCAACAGATGGCTTGCTAATCATGTTAAAAAATACTCCTTTCTTTTCAAAAATGGCATTTCCCCCCAGTAAGTAGATCAGAAAGTAATGTTTATGATATAAAACATATTAGTCACAATGTCGTTTAATTATCCTACTTAATCATCAAGGTCATAATGATAATTGTTTCTAAAAATTAACACCTCTTTCCTCAGCACGGAAGATTACCCAAAATGCATGGTCAGAAACAGAATGGCTGCACTCAGAAGGATGTGGCATTAAAGGGATACTAGAGTAGCAGGCATAGAGACTCTGGGTAATGATCTGCCATGCATTTTGGGATCAGGTTTTCCAAATTATCCGTTGGTCCATTTTCTCCCCCAAATCCAAGGCCCTGTTTTTTTCCAGCCAAGAGGAGGACTGTAGTCTTAAGAACATTTAATGATGATTCATCATTGGACCTACCATATTTTCTTGTAAGAACACAGGGGTGAATGGGTGACGGGCACTGAGGGGGGCACTTGACGGGATGAGCACTGGGTGTTATTCTGTATGTTGGCAAATTGAACACCAATAAAAAATAAATTTATTATTAAAAAAAAAGAACACAGTTGTCTTCGTGAACCTACTGGACCCACTCGAACATTGAAGACTATACCACAGGAAGACTTAACTTACTGTACTCCCCCATTATCTGCAGGTCTGCTTTCCATGGCTTCAGTTACTTGTGGTCAGCTGAGGCCAGGAAGCAGATGATCCTCCTTCTGAAGTATCATCAGAAGGTCAATAGTAGCCTAACACTACGTCACAATGCCTATGTCATTCACTTCACTTAATCTCATCATTACAAGAAGGGCGGATATATATTAAAATAAGATATTTTGAGAAACGGAGAGACTACATTCTATAACTTTTTCTATATTATTATAACTGTTCTATTTTCTTGTTAATTATTGTTAATTTCTTACTGTGCCTAATTTATACATTCAACTTTATCATAGGTGTGTATGTATAAAAAAAAACAACAGTAAATGTAGGATTTGGTACTATCTGTGACTTGGAACATATCCCCCATGGATAAGAGGGCACCACTGTACTGACTTGTCTCCATGTGATATCAGAGTCTTCTCTTTGGTTTTATTGTTGATCCTTTCCTAGCCTGTGTGACATGGCCTCCGTTACTTCCATTCTGTCTTTTTTTTTTTTAATAATAAATTTATTTTTTATTGGTGTTCAATTTGCCAACATACAGAATAACCATTCTGTCCTTAAATGTCATGCTCTGAACCATCTTACTACTTCTTTCCAAGAGTAGAATCTCCCCTCCCTGCTCCAACCCTTAGGGCTCAAATCTGGGAAGCAGCCTTCTCAGCCATCATCCTTTATCAGACCCCTCCCCACCTGAAGTCCCCTTTGAAGGATGCTTCAAATAACTGTGTTGTCATAGTCAAAATACTGAAGCTTCACCAAATAAGCTAGTTTGTGTACCATATGATTAAAGCTTATTTTTTTAAGAATCCCAAGCAACTTTTACATTTTTAGTCATGAAGTCCTTCTGAAGTACGTTACATAGACAGGAGAGCAAGTGTGCTTCATGTTAATTCTTCTTAATGATTCCAGGTCACTATTTGGAATTTTGATGATGGAACTGTCAGAATGACCCCATCAGAGCTACTAAGAGGGAATAGGGCCATTTAACCCCCCACAAAAGGACTCTGGGTTTTCTATGCTTTTAGATTTTGTGGCATGCCTTTAATTGTGCTCCAGAGTCTCTCTGTCCTTTCATCTCAGGCTGCCATCTGTCACTTGGGACCACAGATTGTCCCTTCCGGTATCTGACTTCTTATCTATAATAGCCTAAGACATGAGGTACTCACCTTCACCTCTGAAGCCTTCTGCTTTCTCTCTTCTTCTGTCTGCCTGGCAGAGTGGACGGGAGCAGTCACAATGCCTGGGTTCAAATTCCTGCCTTGTCACTTACCAGTGGGGCGATTTGAGGTAGCTTACTTTGTGCTTTATGCCTCAGTTTCCTCTTCCGTAAGTAGTAATGATAATAGTATGTGACCCATTGGGGTGTTCTAGAGATTAAATATGTTAATATTTGTAGAACACCGAAAGCACTTTCTAGCATTACTCTATATTTATTAAATAACGAAGATCAATTATTTTATTTTTAGTCCTTCATTGTACCATATACAGACATGAAAATAATAGTAATTTGTTCTTATGTTAATTTTAATAAATCATGAGGTCCTCAAGGAAAGGTCACCAGGCATGATTTATCTCTTTCAATGTTTTAGTTTTGGGGTTAATTGTTACTCATTTTGCCTTCTCTGAATTTTTGACCATTCTCACCACTAAATGGGCCAGCCAAGTCCAGGGGGCAGTTGTGTCCTATACCACATCTTCCTGCCCCTGACCACTCTGTCATTGATTATGAAACCAACAGTGACCATTTGAGTTAAGACTAGCCCAGGTTCAGCTGTCCGTGAGTCCAGAGGCTAATCTGGGTTCATGAGGCCTTAGCATGTATGATTTAGAGATATTCTTTACATAAAAAGAATCTGAAGTTATGTATATTACATAAGACAAATTATGAATTTTAACAAGTTGACAAGTATGCAAAAGAACAACATAATTTGTTGTATACTTTCTGAAACACCTCAAAATTTCTTTACCCTTTTATTTTTGGCTGTATGCACATGTAACTAAATTTTTGAAATATCCATTTTTTTTCTAGAGAGAATAGAAAGATAGTTTATGGGTGATTTATTTTGTTTATTACTTGTAGTTTGGAAAAGTTTATTTCAACTTCACAACTCATGATGGGTTATATTGTGTAGATTTTTAAGATGCAGCCGTGCATAGAAACCACTGTCAAATTTCTTATATAGATGAGCTGCTAAAGATATGTTTGCTATTTGTAGTTTTACTAAAGGCTTTGGCCCTATAAATCCAATTCCATTAATTTTTTTTAAAAAGTGCTATGTGTTTATACCTGAATATGGCAAATGATCTAGTATATTCCTGACAGGACAGGACTTCCATTTTTACCAAGCATTACTGGAAACCAATACTCTCTTACAATATGGCACACCCAATAAGGGGAAGAAATTTCCACAAATAGCTTCTGTCTCTGTACATTTGAAAGCTTATTTCTCCTCTTTTACTCATCTACTTTCAGGACTGGGCACTGAGGACACATTCATATCCTAACACGACCCCCAGCCATACACCTTGCTGTCACAATGGCAGGTGAGTTACACCACAAGCAGCATGAGTGTTTCTAGAAGTCAAAGCATTGCTATATCAGGAGAACAGGTGGGATTTAGCTGTATTTGGAAGTAAAAATCCAAACTAAATGTATCTCCAACTCAATGTCCCCCTCTTCTCTCTGGGTCCTCCAGATGGTCTGGCCACCCAAAGATTACCTGGGACTAGGTCCAATGTGAGCAAGAGGACATCAGAGCAGAAAGTGACAGTGAAAGTGATTGGTTAAGAATTCTGTCTTAACCAATGTGGAAAAAAAATCTTAGGGTGGATATTCCACTGGCACCTGACCAGGTAGACATAGCGCCCTTGGGTTCCTTTTAAGACCTCAAAGGAGCCCATGCAAGTGAAGACTAAATCTTAAGCTCCATTAGCTTCAAGGGGAATGTGCCTTTCCCAGGGACCTCAACTCCTCTGTGGTGTGGCTGGAAAGATCGGGAGATCTCTGGCCAAGAGTTATGGAACTAGAATTCTGAGCCAATCACCAAAAGGCTGTAGGGATCTGGACTGACAGTCATGTGTACTGGTTGGAACACTTGTTCAGCTGGAAGAGGCAAAGAAGCTGATTAATAAAGAGAGGAGAATGAGAGAAAACATAGCAAAAATAGCAACCTGGACCTTGAGCTAGAGGTATGGGGACCACACAGACTGGCCCAGAATTGCTTTAATGACTGCCTTTTCTGGGGAGGTTTGGGGACTTTTCCTGAATCCTCAGGGAATCACTCTGCACCTTCACATACACCCACAGATCCAGCAGTTTGCATCAATGCACCATCCTTTCCACTGAAGGTGCACTAATGTATTTTTCTATCTCCTGCCTTAGCTCAGTATCTGCTGCCTACTTTGGTTTTGCTTGGGAAAAAGTAAACAGCTAGAAAGGGCCCACTTGATACTTCTGGGTAATTGAACTGCTACATGAGGATTTACTCTTATGTGAAGCAAGAGTGGATGATGGGATATTATCTTGGGGGAAACAGAAAGTTAACTCATGTGCACCCCAAGATTGTGTGCCCCTCAAATATTTGTCCTCGGAAACCATGAACATAGAGAAATATTTCAGAAAGAAAGGAGAGCTCTTCTGTCCGGATTTCATGTCCTCACTGATGACTTCTTGTTTCTCTCTGTTAAATGAGCATTAATGTAACCTAAGGATGCATTAGGAACTGTTCTTGACACTTTGGAAGGTATGACATGGAGTCTTGTATCAAGTTGTTGATAGTCTAGTAATTAACTTATATTCCTTTAAAGCCACTGCTCCAAAGGCCTTCCATCATTATGATATCCACAAAGATATATTTTTTTAAATGAACCAAACCTAACACAACAAAGCATTCCTTATTTGGGGGAAGCTCCATAATCTTATCATTTTGCTCTTTTAAATGAAGACTTTTGAGAACTAAACTTATGTTTAGAACCCTGCAAGAACTTTCTCATGAATAAGGACCTGGGACCATATACATTTCAACCTGGATTCAGGAAATCTGATCACTTACTTGACAACTGATTAGGTACTACTTCATACCATTAGTTTCCATTCCTTGTGTCTTCACTCTGATCTTCCAACTTAAAGTATTATGCTTAAAAATATAGCCTTCTATCTACCTGGTTCTCTCTACATGTTCCATAAATGGCTACGAACTCATTTGGTAGTGCTTGGATTTTGAAACCTTTTTTCTTTATGGGATTTCAATCTTCCTAATGATTACATTAGGATATTTTGCTTTTCTAGTCTGATTCATGACCTGTGTGTGAAGACTGCAAAAACATATCTAGAGAATAGGAAAAAATGTATTATTACTATGGTATGGGTGGAAGCCAAGTCACAGAGAAATTACAGAATGGCCTAGCCACAAGCAAGGACGACCTAGTGGAGAACTCTGCCACCACCAGCTTTTTCCTCTCTCAGCCAGATCATGGTGTCTGTTAGAAGCTCACTTCCCTGGTAGCTGATGACCAACAACGCATATTGGTGGAGGCCATGAATGGCATGGACAACTGAGAGATGACTACAGATGAGCAATCTCAGGAGAGCTGCGTCAGGCCCACCCTCTGCACCAGACCCTTGCAGATATTAAACAAGTTTGTCTGTGAATGTCTGACTTTTTGCTAAACCCACCCCTACCTCTATCTTTTTGTTAGATGTGTCCATAAAGATTGAGTGGTTAAATTTCAGATGCCTACAAAGAGGAGGAGAAGAACCATGTTAGTTATGCAAATGCAGAGTCCACACATAGTCAACCTTCCATCACCTTGTTTTATTAATTCATCCATGTGTTTATTTATTTGGCTTGGTGGAGGAATTTCATAGCAACGTAAAACCCATCTGGCACCCCCACCACCTCTAGGGTTAAAGCCTGTCCACACCTTCCCACAGAATCCAAGGCCCCAGGGACCTGGAGCTGCCCTTCTTACCGGGCCTCTCTCCTTGGCTGCTGGACAGCACGGGTGGTTTTGTCATGTGACACAAAGCCTAGGTTCAAGGCCAGTCTGACCCTGCTGGTGACATGGGCTGGTTGCAGATGACCGCTTTGGTCAGTACCCAGTGGAGTGAGCCTCCTGGAGTGTGGTCACAGCCTGCAGGGAAGGGGAATTACTTGTTCTCTGGTCCTCCAGATGGTTACCATAGGTTAACCCCCGTCATTGTTGATTTTTTTGGCATTAGTGTTCTGGTACCTTGCAAGTCCATCTACTAGATCTTCTATCTTCTGTTGTTTTTTGTTTGTTTGTTTTCTGGAATGCTCTGAGAACTGCCAGACTCTCTGAGACCATCAGCTACCACTAGGTTGCCCAAACAGTTTTGTAGTCCATGTGTGGCCACCACATTGCCAAACTAACATGGGCCTGGTGGGGCTGTAGGTGGGTTTTGGAGTTGCCTCAGAAATGTAATGGCCAAGTAACAATAGAGACGATGCACTGATGCTTTTTCCCATCCCACCCCACCCCCCGATACTACTTTTATTTTAAATTAATGAAATAAATATACTTAAAAAATAAACCGAACTAAACATTGCATGCGAGAGTCTCAGAGACAGTCAGCTTAAACCAATCTGAAAACTATGCCTTTTAATGCAGACATTGGACATGAAAAAGACCTCATGGGTCATAAAGCTCACCCCCTGCCAATATCAGAGCAGCACTGTGCTGGTTTGGGGGGTGTGATTCTCTCAAATTCCCTTCCATCCAAATCAAGGGAGAATTGGGCTGAGTCCTGCCTCTAGTTAGTCACGCCCTGTGGGGTGAGACTCAGCCCTTGCTGGAGCTCACAGCCGCCCTCCCTGCACCCCCACAGCCTTGATTTGCAGCCTGCTCTGATCAAAGGAAATGAGACCATTACCCCCATCACTACCTGACCCTGGACTCTGGCCAAAACCCTGGGCATAGACTTTGAATCTTATGGATGTGCCATGGGATGCATAAACATCTCCAAGCGATCCCAAGCCAGATCCCCCACTTAGCTGCGGGATAGACAGGATTGCCCCATCCCTGCTATTAATCACATTTGCCACCACCACCTCCCCACCTATGGGGTCTGGCTGGGGCAAAGCCATCCCAGCCCCAGCTCTCCCTCCTGCCCAGCCACCTCTCTGTGTCCAATGTGAGACAAACCCATCATGTCCCTTCAAGACCACAGCCAGTTTTCTTTCTCTGCTTGTGTTTAAAATTTTTTTTAATAGAGAATAGTGTGGAGAATATATCCCAATTTTAGAGCAGCCTCTTATCCCTATAAGCTTGCTGTCTCTGTCCACTGAATTACTGAAGTTTGACACTCTTGGAGGAATATTTTTGTCATAACCCACCGCTTGCTGCACTGTCGATCCAATTATTTGGAACAAGCAATCTGTCATTCTATTGTTTGACTTTGGTGACAATTTTAAAGAAGAAACTACTTTCAATTAAAAAAAAAAGGTGAGGGGAGCAATCCAAAACAGCATCTAAGGCATTTATTTCCGGGGTTCCTGGGGACCAGGGGTTCAAGGACCTCTGCACGTAGAAAGACAAAGAGTAGCTCTTCCAGATAATGAATGTTCTGGAATAAGTTAACCCAGTCACGTGTTTTGGCCACTTTAGAAATAACACTTTTCAAACTCTCTGCCAATGCACATATCCCCCTGCTACCAAACCCACGAGCTTCCTGGAGCTGTTTACATGAGATGATCTGGTTAGTTCTATTAATTAAAAAGGTTTTTGCTCTCTCTCTAGCCTTGCTTGAAATCAGCGGTTGCCACATTGCAGACATCACAAGTTATGAAATACATTATGGTTATATACACATACTATTTCAGAACCACGCAAGGGGATTCCTGATCCAGCAAGGAATCTTTTCCTTCTCATTTGTGAGTGTATTTATTTTTTTAAAGTTATAAAAATATAAGAACTAAATATAGTATAATCCGATGACAAAACTATCCTTACGCTCATGAAGGGGAAATCCAACATTCATGAAAAAAAAAAATCAGTTACTTAAAATTAGGGCTAATCTATGAAAACTCAACATTTCAACTTGTCAGAACTTGGAGTCCACAATGAACATGAACCCAGGGAAGGTTTTCCCACACGGACCTTGTGTTTATTGGCTGGGGCTGTCATAGCAAAGAACCACAGACTGGGGGGTGGGAGAGGCTCCGACAGCAGACATGATTGATTTCCTTGGAGCTCCTGAGGCTGGAAGTCCAAGGTCAAGGTGTCAGCAAGGTTGGCTTTCCCTGAGCCATCTCTCTGTGGCTTGTAGACTGCCATGTTCTCCCTGTGTCTTCACATGATCTGCCCTCCGTGTAGGTTCATGTCCTAATCACCTCTCGCAAGAGCACACCAGTCTGATCCTAATGACCTCATTTTAGCTTCATTACCTCTTTAAAAACCCCATCTCCAAATACAGTCACATTTTGAGGTTAGGACTTCAGAGTATGAATCTGGGGAGGGACACAAATCAGCCCTTAGCAGACCCTTTAGGCTACGACAAGTGTCTTTGCATTTTTTAGTGTTGGCTTACAAGTGATACTGTTTTGTGGAAGATTCCACAGGTTTCATCCTGAAACCTTTCCTAATCCATAAATGATATCCATACCTTCCTACACAGCTCCCCTCAAGACATCCTTATCTGGGACCTCTCCTGGACCTACAGACCTGATAATCATTTGCCCTCCAGCCTTCTGCTTTTGCTGGTCCCATCAAAGCAAAAGTCCTCCTAGCTTCTCCCCATCCCATAGGCCATTCCTTGTTTCAGGACCCTGTAGTCCTTGATCTCGAGACTCCCTCAGGGCTGAGGGCTCAGAGCACATGTTAGGGGGTGTGTTGTGCGCTGAATCAAATACAATTGCTTTGCTCCTCAAAATAATTCACTTTGTGGGTTTATTTTAATTTTGTATCCATAAGTTAAACTCCAAGTGTTAACATTTATACTGGCCTGGTAGATTTTGAATTTACAAAGTGGATACAAATTTGAATTTATAGCTTTTGGAAGCTATACACAGCAAAGCAATTACTCCAATGTAAAACTAAACAACCGACACATTTTAAAACTTCAGAGAAATATTTCACTGTGATATTTTATTATGAGGCTAATGAGATCCAAAAGCCACACAGATAAATCATTAAATATCCAGGAATAGGCCAAAGGTTCCTTGGCTCCAGAACCTTCCACAATTCCGGATCTTTCAGATTCACGTCCTTTGGAATGTATGCACAGGGTTCAACTTACTTGGGGTAAGGCACGAAGCCCAATAGACATGGCATCCCCAGAAAGCTGTCAGCAGGAGGAACAGTGCCTACAGGTATACCATCACTTAGAAGGATACCTGACTGGTCCTTGTGATCCATGCCACCCAGTGAGAACACCCACTGTGGGCTGTATTGGTCAGGAAACCTGCAGAGAAAAGACCATCCATGCCAGGAAGACCCAAGCAAACCAATGCTTGGGGCAAGAAATACACAAAAGGACAAATATTTGTTGTGCCTCAGAGAAAGGCCACATTTGAGCTTCATATAAACTTGGGATCATATTTCATTTCTCAACCTGCCTTGGAAGGATCACTGAGTTCTTTGTGTCCCAATCCTCTTGTTTGTGAAATGAGAATTACCATCTCTTAAGAATAAGCTGGGTGGCACATGGCTGGGATAATGCCTGCAACATGCCCAGCCCAACCCAGCTTCCAGCACAGTGGCCACTGAAAAAGGCTCTTGTTCGAGTTTTACTCCAGGGGAAGTTTGACAGAATGTGTGGGAGGAGATATGATTGAGAGAATCTGAAAAAATGTAGAGGCAGAAACTCAAAAGAAAAAGATATCCTAGTAACAGACAATTATCTAGAACTCGGCACGTAAATCATGCATATCTATAACTTATATATGATGAGCATGAAAACATTCGGTGGCAAAACTCCAGGATTCTGCAACCAGAGCAACACAGGACTATGAGAGAGTCAACGGAGTTTTTGCATGAAAGAGAATTTTCCTGTTACACTTAATCTTCGACTGTTACGTGGTGTCCTCATAAGACAACATGACAATACACTATGGCACAGGCAGACAGGCAGGCCCTTTGCAAAGTGTTCTCTGGAAAAGCCAACTGTCCTCAGTTTCAGCATTATGCAAAAGACTCTTGCATCAGAAGGATTAGAAGCAAGAAATCTGACTGTGGCGGATGCAGTGTGTATTTAAAGTCTTAACTATGAAATGCTGTCAAAGATACTGAAGGAGGACTGTGGTCACTCCAAGGACCTGATTCAAAGTGGGAGAAACCCCAGAGGGGAATGGCACTGGATGGAGGCCAAGGTGGGCTGAGGAAGAAAATGAGGGAATGCACAGAAGCAGAACCCAGAGAGAAGCAACTGTCCTGGACACGGTGGAGAGCTTCTGAGTCTGTAGTGAAGAAAAATTCGAGGTATCGTCAGGCCATTATTTAGTGTGGTTTGCTCATAAAGACTGCTTAAATTCATTGTTTTTGTTTTTGTTTTTAGTTGAGCCTAGATTGTTAGATATAGGGATTTAGACCTTGTGGATTTAGACTTTTTCAACAAAGGCTTTCTCTTGCCATTATACATCCAGAATTCAAGATTCCTGACAGTTTTCACCAACAGGATGGAAAGAGCTGTCAGCAAGAGTGCTAGCTATTTACATACAGGCTTTCTTTATATGTTCACGATAAATGAATTTGTCATTATGCCCATTTTATGGAAACAGCAGGATAGATAGTAGAGTTGGTCATAATGCAAAACTGAAGGTGGCGCTGTCCCTCACGTGCAACCCTGCACTTGCATGGTCCCGAGGGCAAGTGCCTCCTCGCTTGTGCTGAGCTGGCTTCCTCACCTCCTCACCCTAGCGCTGGATTTGGGAGCTGGCCACTAGTACCAACTTGATTCCAGCTGGGCCTTGGATTTCTCCCAGGTGAAACCAGCTGATATTTGTCAAGATTCTGGTGGCCCAAGGTGCACTACCCCGGTGAGGGGGCCCCATAAGCAATGGGCCCCGAACTATAGGAGCAAGCTGCATTCCTGGTCTGATGATCACAGGTCATACAGACTCAGAGGAGCCGTAGTAGGCTCGAGGCTAGCACATACAACATCAGAGGAACTGGGTTTGGTCTCCAGGGCTAAATGGATGGAAGTGATTGCATGCCATGTGATTGACTTGCCCCAAGCAGGATGGCAAACGTGAAAACAGGAAGAGGTCCCCACTGATCCGTGCAGTGGAATCTGGCGAGGCCACGGAGCAAGACCCAACAAGCATGCCTGGGATGATGGAGATGGCAGAGAGTGGAAGGATACTCCAAACAGTCCTCCACCTGGAGCCAAACTGTACTTACACCCTGGTGTGGAGCACATGGTGTGAGGGGTCAGGTCGCTCCCCAGCCTGTTCTGTCCACGAACCCAGCCACCTCCTCCCAAGAGGAGAGGCATGTGTCGTGATTACTGTCTGGGAGGGACATCTGTGATCTCTACGCTCCAGGCACAGGCTCTGGCAGGACACCGAAGCCACCCAGACATTCGGCTCGTCCCTCCGTCTGCTTGGGGTGGCCGACAGCCTGCAAGTCCAGCCACCGCCACCTGTGAGGCCGCATGTTGGGGGGTAGGGGGGCATTCTTAGAATAAGATGTCAATTGTCTATTTATGTTGTAGCCAGATGACAGAAGGTAGAGATATAAAAGCTAGGCGTGTTTCCAAACAGAGGTCTCCTTACTGTGTCTGTAGCCTGGTGCTGGCTCTTTGCTGTAGAGAAGAATCCGAAGCTCAGGTGAAGTAATCGATTCTGCAAATCTTTGAACCTCCCTGCTCAGTGTAGAACATTCCAATTCCATTCCGTGAAGGCAAACTTTTGTCTAGGACTTACAGCAGGATCTGGCCCAAGAATTACCACCACCTGTGTTCCAAAGATCCACATCCTTCTGGACTGTTGAGTTAAATTTTGAACTGTTTCCAATCATTTAGCACCCCTAAATCAAGGGCAACGTATATAGAGGAAAGCCAAAGAGAATTAAGACTTGCCACAGCATCGGTTTGTGCTGATTGTTAGTTGGGTTGGTTTTGCTTAGCTTGCCGACCTAGGGCACTAGAACACTAACACCAGCACATTGATCAGTTGGGTCTCTTCCATATATGTATTTATACCATAGCTAACTGATTTCTCCACATTCTCTACCATGAAAAATGTCTTTTTTGCTATACACTTAAACAGATTATAAATAACCAAAAACCAAAGCACTCATAAAAATCCCTTTGCCCCTTAGCAAAATGCCATGAAGAGAATTCTCCCTATATCTTGGGCAAATTCAGACCCTGTTTTTTTCTGCAATATTTAAAAAATTTAGTTAGTTATCAAATATTTGGTGGGTCCTTTCTATGTTTTGAGCACATCCTGATTCCCTTTTATTGGGTCCACCCTGACTCCCTTTTGTCTATAACACGCATCACTTTCAAAAATGATCTAGGAACAGAGCTGCTTCTACAGATCATGTCTTTTTAGGACATGTTGCAGGAAATTCTTTATTATTTATCCATAGGTACAGTTGCAACTTTAAAGGTAGGACAAACTGTCCTACCTAATATAACAGTTGAGATTGCCTGCATTTCAAAGTATTCTGTGGAATGCTCACTACAGTCAGCTGGCTCTCTGTTCCCTGAAATCTGTCGTCTAACCTGAGTTGTAAATGCAGAGGTGGAGGTCATGGCATATTCCACTTGAGGTTTGTCAGGGAGAGGGCAGCGTCCATACCAAGTCTGACCTGAAAACAAGAATTCTCACTATACCAAAGTGACCCATGGATTATGGGATTCTTATTGGGTCTTAACAGAAAACATCTTCCCCAGATGCAGGAGGACCTGCCAAGGCCTTTGAATGCAAATCATGTCTCATAGCTTGGGCAGGCTACACAAGCTTCTGCAGTGAGAGCAGGAGCCCACTTCAGCTCCCTGCTGTGAGAGATTCACCCAGCAGGGTGGATTTAATGCTCCTCCTTGGGCTTCAAGTGGAAATTATACATATGTCCTAGAGACCAGTGCAAAAGGAAACTCTCACTGTTCTCTAGTTTCTGTTGATAAGGAAGAAAACTGAGTTTCTCAGAGTGAATTGATTGATGGACTGTTATATTTAAAATATCTTCAAGTGGGGCACCTGAGTGGCTCAGTGGTTGAGTGCCTGCCTTTGGCTCAGGGCGTGATCCTGGGGTCATGGGATCAAGTCCCACATCAGGCTCCCCACAGGGAGACTACTTCTCCCTCTGCCTATGTCTCTGCCTCTCTCAGTATATCTCTCATGAATAAATAAAATCTTTCAAAAATAATAAAAAAATAAATAAAATATCCTCAAGTAGTTTAATGCTGTCCATATTAAATGCATCTTAGTTCCTTGTTTAAAAAACAATTTTTTTAGTTTTTCAGTAAGCAGTATTAAGATGAAATGCCAATGGTTTATAATTTTGTGATTATATGATAATAATATAGTTTTATGATAGGTTAAAGTTTTATAATTTATCCATTATATCAACAAACACTTATTAATTGAGCATTCTTCTAGATAATAAGGATGAAGTGAGAAGTAGAAGAGATAGTGTCCTTACTCTCAAAAATCTAATAAGAATGACAATAGACCTGATTAAATTAGCAACAATATCACAATTGTGATAGCCAATAAGCAAATACTTACATAGGGGGTGTGATAGTGCCTGAGTAGTAGCTTCATGTTACCTGTTCATGTAGGCCCTCTCTGCAGAGGGGACGTTTGAGCTACATTGATGTGATGACAGGGGGTGCTATCCAGAGCTGGATGGGAGGAATATTCCAGGCTTAAGGCATATCTAGCCAAGGTTTTAAAGCAGGAACAAGTTGGAATATTTACTGAAAAGAAAGGACTGTGTGTGTGTAGCACACTGAGCAAGAGGGCAGGAAGGGAACATCAGGACTGATGTGAGTAGGAGCCAGAGGGTCTGGGAACCAGGGCAGGGAGTTTGGATTTCATTGTGTGTGTGATGGAAATTTGATGAAGTGTATTGAGTAAGACATTGATGTCGTATAATTTATGTTTCAGTAACATCTCTCTGGCTACTACGTACGGGGTAACCAGAGGTGGGGAGCATGAGTCCAAGCAGGTAGACCAGGCGGGAAGCAATCTGAGTTGCTTGGAAAAGAGAGGATGCCTGTCTTTCATTTCACTAGACAACATAGGGAGATGTAACAAATCAGAAGTCTGGGAATATATTTAAGAGACAGCTTTTATAGCATTTGTGGATGGACTGAGTTTTTGGTGGCTGCTCGGATGTTTGAAAATGTTGGCAAAGTTTTCAAATTGTGAGGTTTGAAGAAAATAGAGCAGTCAAGCAGAAGCAAGTTGACAAAATTACTTCTTGGGCTCAGCAAAGCTCCCTGACTTAACTTCTTCTGAGCTTCCTGCTGTGATGTCTTCAGTGTTTGGTTTCCATGGCACCAACTGAACTCCCCGTGCCACTTGAAGAGGTTTATGGGATTCTCTTATCTTCCACATCAACTTCCCAAGGACTGAAATGGAATTTCTGGATACCTGGATATAAAGTCTTACATTCAGGAGGCAATATAATGGAGCTGGTATCGAGAATAGAGTATAAATTGTGATCTCGGCAAGTGAAACCCATGGGTCCTCCTGGACAGTGTCTTGCAACTGTGGCCCAGGAGGGAGAGGGACAGGGAAGGTGCTTTGAAACAGAAGCCATGTGCTGAGTTTTCAAATAAGCCCATGCCCAAGAGGTCAAGGGAGAGGAAAGGCATTGCTAACACCGATGTTATGGACTGAATATTTGTGTCTTCTCTAAACTCATGTGAATTACTGATATCCAAGGGAGTGGTGTTAAGTAGTGGGGTCTTCTAGAGGTGATTAGATATTGAGGGTGGAGCCCTCATACATGCGTGGGATTAGTGTTCTTTAAAAAGGGACCCCAGACAAGTTCTCTGGCCATCTCTCTGCAGTAATAGGGCATGAGAGAAGCTGGCAGTCTGCAGCCAGAGAGAAAGCCAATACCAGAAGTGTGCACCTGGGCACCCTGCTCCTGGACTTTCAGCCTGCAGGATGGGGAGAAATGTTTCTGCTGTTTATAATGACCCAGTTTGTGCTACTTTGTTATGGCAGCCAGGACAGAACAAGGAAGGAACCAACAGAGGCAGAGAGGCAGGAGGGTATGTGGGGCCCCTGAGTCAGGGGTACTGACAAGGAGACAATGTGGAATTTGCAGAATTTTAAGTAGGGGAGTGACATGACTGGCCCTCCTTTCTAGAAGGGTCTTCTGGTGGAGATGAACAGAAGTGATCAGAGGGTCCAGGAGAGGATGTGGCTGGGAGTTAGTCTGTTATTCCAGGATGAATTAGAAAATCTCTTTGGCTGAGGCACCTGGCTGGCTCAGTGGGTGGAGCATGCAACTCTTGATCTCAGGGCTGTGAGTTTGAGCCCCATGTTGGGTATATAGATTGCTTAAAAATAAAATCAAAAAAGAGAAAGAAGAAAAAAAAAAGAGAAAGAAAGAGAGGAAAGAAAGAAAGAAAGAAAGAAAGAAAGAAAGAAAGAAAGAAAGAAAGAGAAAGAAAGAAAGAAAGAAAAAGAAAGAAAGAAAAGAAAGAAAGAAAGAGAAAGGAAGAAAGAAAAAGAAAGAAAGAAAGAAAAAAGAAAGAAAGAAAGAAGAAAGAAAGAAAGAAAGAAAGAAAGAAAGAAGAAAGAAAGAAGAAAGAAAGAAAGAAAGAAAGAAAGAAAGAAAGAAAGAAAGAAAGAAAGAAAATTACTCTAATGCAGTGATGCTGCTAATTTTTTGAGAAGAGGTAACAGTTTCTCAACTTGGGTGTCATTCCCAAATCCATATATATAAAACAATGCTGCCCGATAGATGACGATAGGCAAGCCACATACAACTGCAAATGTTCTAGCAGCCACATTAAAAAAATGAAAATACAGAACAGAGGTATTATTCTTAATAATGTGATTTCTTTAGCTCAGCATGTCCAAAATATCATGTGAACATATAGATCAGCATAAAACATCATTGAGATATTTCATGTTTTTTTCATGCTAAATCTTCAAAATCTGTCCTTAGACTCACAGCAAACCCATATGATCAAGTGCTTAATAGTGAAGTATACTAGAGGCTACCAGAGTGGACAGCTTGGATCTAGAATGTTCTAGAGACCCACTTGGAAACTTAGCCAGTGACCTCCTATACAAATTCATTATCTGTGTCACATCATAACTACTGAACTGGAGCCAGGAGACCCCAATATTAGGGGTCCTTCCACAAAGCCCTTCCACAAAGTTGCTGTATGATCCTGAGGCAAGATAATTCATAGCTTGGACATCAGTAGTGCCTTCTCTAGCTGAGAGGGCTGGAAGTATGATCCCCTTGAGCTCTGAGATCCAGTGATTGAACACTTTCTTGGCTGTGGTAGTTAGGGAGGATTTTAGGGGCTTGGAAGGATGGCCACGGCCTTATCAATTCACTGTGTAGATAGATGTCTGCTCTCTTTGGGCTGCTCTCTTTCATGCCCACGCCTTTCAGATCGGATACTGGAACATGGGCCGGCTCAGTCAGTTACTGGATTGAAAGCCTGCGGGTGCGTCTCTTGGGCCGTGGGAAGTGGGCAGGGTTGCTCAGCTGTGGGGCCAGTCCCATGAGTCAGGACTAAACCCAGGGGTGCCAGAGGCACGATCAGAGATAAGAGGCAGCTCAGACCAGATCTTGGGATTCATCACCCACTGCCCCAAGTTACTTCTTGCAAAAGATGAAGTGCTAACCTGTCTGACCTGGCTGCATTTCAGCATGGGGAATTAGTCCGCATCTGAATTCCCCTAAGAGCTTCAACTGGCCAGAATTTTCTCCACTGTAGCTCTTCCCCTTGCAATGGATTCAGCTTGGAATGTGCCAAGTGACATGGATGTCTAAGAAACTTTCCGGCGGAGCACTCTGAGAGCTCCCTGAGGCATCCCCACATGTTAAGAGAAGAGATGGTGTACTTACATAAACAGGTGGATAGAAAACTAAGAGACAGGCAAAGAGAGAGAGGGTCACTATGAATATAAATATACACCCACACCTTCGTCTTCAAAATTAGCAATTGCTTTAAAGCCTCAAATTTCTAGAAGAGTGCACAGATCAGAAAGCTGGGCAAAATTTTACACGGAGAAGTAAAAATAAATTTCAGCAGATCCATTCTGTAAAACTCCTGTGGTCTTCTCACTGAAAAAAAAAAAAAATCAGCAGATCCTAATCAAAGCTTAGGATGTTCCTTTGCATGCAGTTTTAACAGATCTGATTAACAGGATGATTATGATGGGACTGAGCTCTGACTCGTAGCAGAAATCTGATTCCTGCCCCCAACCCCTGGCTGATTGAGTCTGGGGAGAGCTTCACTACCCTGCACCAGCCAAGGAGCTCAGATCCTCACCCTGAGCCCCATTGCCTTACCAGGTGCTCTCTCTCATTGCCTCTCATGGCCTCTGCCTCTGCATTATTCACCCTTTCAACTGAAAATTATGTATGGAAGCCGTTTCTCAAAATGGGGGCCAGTTCCAACCTTATTATAATTGTTTGGGGAGCCAGTTGAAAAGGATATATTTGGGTCCCACCTAGGACTTCTGAATTAAAATTGGTCTTTGCAACAAGTTTCAGGTTATTCTAATGTTCCTTTAATGTTGGAAATGTTCTAGAAAGTCAGTAGTTTTCTCATCTTTTCTTCTACATTGGAATCATATGGAGAGTTTTAAAAATACTACCTGGGTTCCGCCCTCAGATATTCTGACTTAATGGGTATCTGGCGTGGCCCGGGCATCAGGATTTTTAAGAACTTCTGGTTGATTTTAACGTGTGACCAAACTTGGCTTATATCTTCTGTGATGGCCTGCTGATCTTTTAAAAGGTACTGAGTAACTCCAAGATATGTAGGCAGAGAATGCACACGTGCTCATGCGCACACACACACACACACAGGGGGTCACACTCACCCCACTTATACTGTGTACCTCTCCCAGCCTTGCCATATTTTCAACCCTTCCCAGCTGCCTCAGGCATAATCTTGAAAGTCAGTCATACCCCAGGCTATGACACCTTGAAGTCGAAACTTAATATCATGAACCAGGCAGGAGAATATTTTTTGCATTATCCAGTTTATTCACTTTGCTGTAACCTTCGCTCATTAGCGCAAATCCCAACACTCAATCCTCAGTGCAAAGAGTAAACACGCAAATATATCCCAACCACCCTTCTCGTGGCCCACACGACTTGCAGACCCCAGCATACTGATACCCCCTTGGTCCCCGTCCCATATCCCAGCAGTTATTTATATGATTATCATTTTGAACGTCTTATTCCACTCCATGGTTCCACAGGAACAAAATGGTTTGGGCCCTGGGAGTGGAGGTGATCTGACTCCTGCAAAAGTCACTTAATGTTTATACTGGAGAAAGGAAATGCATTTTTTCCTGTTTAGTAAATATCTTCTCCATTGATAGTCTAATTTATTTTCAGCTGGAAAGCCTGAGGCTGTAGTTTCCCTCTGGGGCTATGAAATGAGTTTGAGGATGACCAAGGCCAAGTGGAGGGTATGCCTTCAGAGCAGCACAAGAGCTGGTTTCCAGACCCCGTTCCCCTGGACTCCAGGCCCCTTGTCCCTGTTGTGACACACAGATCAAGGCAGGACATGATCTCTTTTCTCCTCCAACAGTCCCGGCTGGGCTGCATAGCCTTCTGGCCAGTGTAATTTCCTAGGGCATTTTGCAAGAACTCTGCATTTAGATAGCATAGCTTAGAACATTGAGGACTTGACATTTTCTGTGCATCTTTTCTTCTGCCTTTTTTGGATAGGTAAAGAGTGATTTTGTATCATCTTAGATAAGGAGAGTTACAGCACATTTCCTAGCCTATTATAAATATTGAAAAATATATTAATTCTATATTCTGCACACCCCCGGAAACCATCTGACATAACCCCTGGGATCTATTAGGTAGACAAGTGACAAGCCCTCAATTGTACTCATCCCCCCTTTAACTTAAATGCAACTAACCTCTTTTTCTTCTGTTAAAAAGTAGATGTGGGGTTGGGGAGATAATAATGTAGATTTTTTTCCTAAAAAAATGTTTTTTTCTGTTTGTGACTGGGTGCTATTTTTCTTTCTTCACTTATAGATTATGAGCTCTCTTAGTTTATATATATATATATATATATATATATATATATATATATATTCTTAGTATATATACTAAGGTCTATCTATCTATCTATCTATACACACAGACACACACAGACTTTAAGTAGAATTGTGCCTCAAGACTTAATGAATTATTTGAGGCTTAAATTGCCATTTTTAGATCTAAAAATTAAAATTTTCTTAGGGGGGTGGGATGCCTGGTTGGCTCAGTTGATAGAACCCTCAATCCTTGAGTTCAAGACTCATGTTGGGTGGAGAATTTAAATAAATAAATAAACAAACAAACAAACAAAACTTTTGGTATATAATCCTATATATATATATAGGATTGCAATGAATTGATCTTTCTTTTTCTTTTCTACTCTCTCTGAACATTTTATTTCATTTACAAAGGAATCATGTTCAAATAAAAATGTGTCCCACCTAGGTCACCAACCTTCTTGTTTTGATGTTGAAGTCCGTGGCCAGATGAGTCTCAGTTGGACATTGTGATAGGCAGCCTCCAATGTGGCTCCCTGTGAACCATCTCTTCTGGTATTCACAGTCTTATATGGGCCATTGAAGGCTGGATGGGACTGTGAGTAGAATACAGCAGTTGACTTTCAAGGCTAGATTATAAAAGGCTCTGTGATAGTCTTCCTCGGTCTCTTAGATAGTTTATTCTGGAGTAAGCCAGTTGCATGCCATAAGCAGAATGGTCAGATATATCAAATGAATACATAAGATTCCCAGCTAAATGTGAATTTTAGATAAGTGATGATTTTCTTTAATACAATATCTCCTACATAGTATTAGAGAAGTACTGATGCACACAGAACTTTTCACTGTTTATCAGGAATTTAAATTTTTTAATAAGGTATTTTGTATTTTATGGGAAGTTTGAGTTTAATGTCATAGTCAATGATTCTTGGTCTTTAATGGGTATAGAAATGACTGTAAGAGTTTATGGAAACAGTAGCTGGATGCCATACATGACAGTTTCTGATACATTAGGTCTGGAGTGGGGCCCAAGAGTCTGCATTTCTAAGGTTTTATTTATTTATTTGTTTGTTTTTCGAGAGAGAGAGAGAGAGAGAGAGAGAGAGAGCAGGGGGAGGGGCAGAAGGAGACCGGAGAGATAGAATCTCAAGCAGGGCTCAATCTCATGACCCTGAGATTATTATTTGGGCCAAAATCAAGGGTTGGATGCTCAACTGACTGAGCCACCCAGATGCCCCAAGAGTTTGCATTTCTAGCACCCTCCTGGGTTTTGCCTGTGCTGCTGGTCCCAGGACCACACGTTGGGAATCAGTGCTGTAAGCAGCAAAGTGTCAGTGCTGACTGAGCAGAGAAATAACACAAACCAGTGGAAGGTTCCAGTTTCCAGCTACAGAACTGTAACAAAATACAAAAGTCAACACAAAGGGCAGAGATTCAAGACCAAGTCCACTGGGGACATCCTACAGAACAATTAGAATCTTCCTGTAATGCCTGGAACTTGCTATTTGTGCCAGCTTTTCACTTTGATAGATATTGCCCTTCTATGTATGCTCTTAGTTAAGAAACCATGAAGATATTTAAGGTTGCAGTAAAAACTGGAGACTTTTTCCATGCACATGTGCGTAATGCCTCACCCTGTTGTGACTGGTGATGCCCTTGTGTTTAGTGTATGTAGAGCTGAGGTTGGAGGCAAAGGAGGTCAGATGATCTGACTTGACAAAATTGCACCCAGTTTACTGCCAAACTGACCTCTGGAATCCTCCCCTCTGCCGCTGAGAAAAATTCTCCTTGAGGAAAGAAAAATGTATTTTGTGTGTGTGGCACTGTGTGGTTGGCGGGAAGGAAGCTGAGATTTTTCTACCTTCATAACCAGACTTCCAGTTCTGTGCTTGCCAACTCAGTCAGCAGCTGGCACCAAAGACAGAAAGTAATGTTGAATGGCTTTCTTCCTTTTTTTTCCCCCTTGGTTTTCTCAAAAGATTTCGACAGACGAAATAATACTCCTTCTGCTCCCTGCCCCTGCCATAATGCAGTCCATTTGTCTAAATTACAGACTTCAGCAATTATTTGTGCTCTCTTCAGAGTGAAGGCAAATTATCTCCACTCTGAGTGAAGGTGGCAAAGGCACCAGTAGAATCATAGCTCATATTCTTCCATAGGGAGGAGAGTTATGCTGCGTATTTTGGGGGCTACACATTTTGTATAAGTTATCTCATTGGATCTTCACTCCAGCCTAATGAGTAAGATCTTGTCATTGCTCCCATTATCTTTATTTTAAAATTTTATTTTGAGTCGTTTTAGCCTTACAGAAGAGTTGCAAGGATAGTAGAGTTTCCATATACCCTTTACCCAGCATCCCATAATGTTAGCGTCTCACATACCTACAATATATTTATTAAAATTAAGAAGTTGACATTGATTCGTTACTATTAGCTCAATTGCAAGCTTTATCCAGATTTTACCAGTTTTCCCACTCATATCCTTTTCCTGTTCCAGGAGCCCATCCAAGATACTGCATTATTTTTGGTAGTCATGTCTCCCTAGGCTCCACTGATTTGTGACAGTTTCTCAAAACAGTGACCATTTCCTTGTCTTTCATGACTTGGATGCTTTTTAAAGAGTAGTTTGTGACAAGTCTCTCAACGTTGGTTGTTCTAATGTTTTCTCATAATTAGGCAGAGGTTAGGGATTTGGGGAAAGGAATTTGCGATCAACCCCACTCTGCAGATGAGAAAACCAAAGTTCAAGGTGATTTTAAAAATTGGCTAATAGGACGCCTGGGTGGCTCAGCAGTTTAGTGCCTGTCTTCAGCCGGGGGCATGATCCTGGGGTCCTGGGATCCAGTCCGGCGTCAGGCTCCTTGCATGGAGCCTGCTTCTCCCTCTGCCTATGTCTCTCCCTCTCTCTGTGTCTCTCATGAATAAGTAAAATAAAATCTTAAAAAAAAAAAAACTTGTATACAATGGAATATTCCTCAGCTATTAGAAATGACAAATACCCACCATTTGCTTCAACGTGGATGGAACTGGAGGGTATTATGCTGAGTGAAGTAAGTCAGTCGGTGAAGGACAAACATTATATGTTCTCATTCATTTGGGGAATATAAATAATAGTGAAAGGGAATATAAGGGAAGGGAGAAGAAATGTGTGGGAAATATCAGAAAGGGAGATAGAACGTAAAGACTGCTAACTCTGGGAAACGGACTAGGGGTGGTGGAAGGGGAGAAGGGCGGGGGGTGGGAGTGAATGGGTGACGGGCACTGGGGGTTATTCTGTATGTTAGTAAATTGAACACCAATAAAAAATAAATAAATAAAAAAACTGGTTAAGGTCATCCAACCTAGGGTTATTGTCATCACAGATTTCTGAGCCAATGTTCTACCAAAACTCTTCTGGTGGGAGCATGAGATAAAGGTTAGTCCTACAGACCATGGGAAGAGATTGCCTTATGGGAAAAGTCAGTTGAGGGGGAATGATCCCCCTCATAATGATCTTTACTCTTGGCTGTCACCTGGGTCCAGGGAGGGGACCATCTTGAGATACTTTAAAGTTTAAAATATGGTCTGGGGGGACATTACTTCAGCCATGTTTAGATTTTACCACTTAGTTTGGGCCATTTCTTTTCGATGCAAATGACGCTCCCTCCAGTTGTTTATCATCTGTTTCCCAGTGTTTGTTTGCATCTCTTTCCCATTTATTACTAGCTTAAGGGGGAAACAGTAAAATTTCTTAAATGATTCCTGTGTTTTTACAACATTTTTGCTAGCACGAGTCTCATATAGCCCTAAAACAAGTCATCAGATTTTCAAGCTAGTCCAATTTCCTCACTTACAAACTGGGGAAACTGAGTCTCAGGATGGAGAAGAGTCAGTCAATATTAAGTCACTCATCTAACAAACTTAGTACCCTTACCTTCTAAATAAATACTGTGAAGCAAGCATTAAGATTTCCATTTGAAGCAGGAGGCAGTCATGGAAACTTTTGCGCAGGTGGATAGTTTTGATGGTGGAGGCAATGTTAGAATGCAGCCAGACAGTCCCAGCCTCAGCCTAAGAGCTTTCTACCATCCCGTTGGATCAAGCAAAATAGAATTTGCCAAAACATGCGATGACCTCATAGCCTGAGATTAGGGATAAATTAATAGTCAATGTATTACCTCATACTAAATTGACACCTAAGTGCTACCAAGCCTTGGGTGCATTTGCCAACCCCCTTCTTTATTCTAAGAAGAGCAAGGCTGTATATAGGAGCTGAAACAGGATCCTCAATTGATTGCCTTTAATTTTTTTCCCCTAGATGGTGAGACAGATACTCTAAAAGAAGGTTCTTTCTCCCACCACCCTTCTGCATTGATTAAGTAATGCTTTTATTGATCTAACACACATTAAGAATTATTTAGGTACAACACATTGTTTTAGACACTTTGAGGAATACAATTGTGAATCGAGTAAGTCCAGTCCTTAAAGATTTTATTCTTTGCACTGGGCAATGGGGGTTTTGTGTGTGTGTAAAGTTATAGAATTTATTTTTTTTAGATTTTATTTATTTATTTGAGAGAGAGAGAGAGAGAGAGAGAGAGCACAAGCAGGGATAGAGGGAGAAACAGATTCCCCACTGAGCAGGGACCCCAATGCGGGGCTCGATCCCAGGACCCTGGAACTATGACCTGAACTGAAGGCAGATGCTTAATCAATTGAACCACCAAGGTGCCTCTATGAATTAATTATACTATAATTTCTAATATATAATAGTTATCACAATATCACTCCATGGTCAATATTACCTTTCTGTTTTGCAAGTTAATATTTTTGCATATCAAAGAGTTTATTTCCTCATGTTTAGAAAATAAAAAAAAATTACACCCAAATCTGTATAAGTCTTTTAATGTCCCTCTCCTGTGTTGTTCTAGGAAGGAAGAGAAGACATGCTCCAGAGATGTGATAAGGCACACTCTATAATGTGATCACCCAAAATTAAAAGGTAGCAAGTGACAACTACAAACTGGGTTGTTGGCATGTGTATAAAGGAAGATTTTTTTCTTTGCATCCAGAAAATTCATGAAAAATTGTGTGGAGGAGGTAATGCTAGAGTGGCCTCTGTGATGACCATCTTTGATTTGTCTGTCATGCACCAACATCCCACCCCCCTTCTCTACACCAAGTCCATGTGCTTCTTAACGAAGCTGATCCAATTCCAACTCCAGGGATGGGCCCATGACACAAATCTGGACGTTCATGGTTAAGGATAGTCACGTGGCCTAAAATACACGAATGAGAAGTGGCCCTGGGATTTTGCTGGAAAGGGGCTCTCTTTCTCTGTCATCACCTTTGCCATAATGATGGGAAACCTGACCAAGATAGAAACCAGCTGAGGAGAAATCAGCCAAAGCAGGAGAAAGGTAGTTTTTTACAAGTATCATTTCCGTGGCTGGATCATCCTATGCCTGAAGTCGGCCTAGCCCTGGATTTCTCACTTCTTTGAGGCAATAATTAAATTTCTATGTCTCGCAGTCAAAAGATTTTGCGTTAATTCATTCTTGAGAGAGGGAAAGAACTTTGTCAGTTAATAGTATTGTTGGAGAGAGAGGGGAACAGGGGGGCTAGGGTAAATAACAAATGGCTTCCATTGGCTGAGAGGCCTGGCCTTTGAACCATTGCCTAGGGAGTCATTTTGAGTTTAAAAGGTGTCTCCCGAAAAGCCAGGCCTCAAATGCTTCTGAGCAAACGAGAGATAGGCATTAGAATCTTATTAAAACCTCAACAGTTGGAATGGGTTTTCAACTTAGCAGAATCAATTTTGTTCTTCCTAATTCAATTTTAGATGAGTGTTAGAACTAACAGAAAAAAAAAATTAATAGTCACTTCAACCCTTTTAAAGCAGTAACTGCCCTCTTGTCTTTACCATATCATTTACGCAGCTCTCATTTTTCCCCTGAAGGGAGAAGAGGCAGGGGAGAAAAAATATATATATAAAGTGCATTTTCCTTTATCATCAAAATGTATCACAGCTTCCGAACTATGTGTGTTTTGGCTGCTGGGTATAAATGTGCATGGTTTTATAAAAGATGCGCAGGGAACTCAGCAGTGCAATTCCACACACAGGGTAGCTCCAGAGATTTTTTTTTTTTTTTTTGAATTTCCAGTTTTGAGTTAGAGGTCAGCTGCAGAACCTTTCCTGGGGGTGGCCAAATTAAAGCTCACTCTCAGATAAATACGCCTTAATGTCTGACAACAGTAATAACAGCTTCTGTCTCTGAGCACCTATTCTGGGCCAGGCCCACTCAGGCATTGATTTAGTGACTATTTATTAAACACCTCCCATGTGCCTTCGGGGATCCCATCTAATCCTCCCGGCAATCAGATGAGGTGGTTGCAAGGATTAATTAAGACTGTGTGAGTACCACACCTGGAAAGGGATAGGGCCAGGATAAAACTGGGAGCAGGAAAATGCGGGGGGCCCCAGACAAGACCAGCTGACATCTGGGGAGCCCTGAGCCTCCTGGCGGAGTGTCTTTGGAGATGTGGCATGGAACCCTGGGGAGCTGCCCCCCTCCCGGTCCCCAACTCCATCCCTACCCTGCTGCTCCCCAAACACACACATGAGCTCTTCTCTCTCCTTGCAACCCAGTGTGGCTGCTTAGGTAGCCTCAGTATTCTCTGGTGAAAGACTGGCTAATAAAACATGTTAAAATAGATGTGACTTGTGCTTTAAGACTTTCAAAGCCAAGGGGTGGCCATAAATCCTGGTGCAAATTGGAATGGGGTGATATTTGGGGGAAGCCTAATGATACAGGATCCCATTTGACTTACATTAGCCGATGGAGTCTGTGTTGACTCGGTTGGGCCCCAGGAACTGGCAGAGATGCGGCCTCTCTCCCACTTGCTGAATACATTTTCCAAAAAGGCTACACGCTCCCCTTTTTTTAGGACTGTGAGCTCTTGAAATGTCCTCCTTGGTTTCGACTTTTACAAATTAATTACAGTTGAAACTTGCTGCTAAATCCAGAGAATGTGGTTCTGTTTGTGGCAAGGTTTTTCTTACACTGGTCCCTAATCCTAGACAACTTCAATTCTTTCTTCATGTGATTTCAGTACAAAGCAGGTTTTGGATGGCAACTCATCAAAAGCCTGCAAAACTGAATGTATTTTATCTTTGTTTTTGTTGTGAGGGTTTTTTTGTTGTTGTTTTTTGGTTTTTTTCCCTCCCCAACCCCTCCCACCCCCGGATAGATAATGCCAGGGCAAAAAAATGTCTGGGGAAGGGTTCGGCTTAGGTCTGTCAAGCCTAAAAACCCTTAATCCTCCCCTTCTCTGTAATGAGTTTGAGACGCTGACGATTTGGTTTCCCCCAAGCCTTTCTGGGTACGATCCAATCAATGTTTAATTTCCCCAACTGGCTCTGTGAGAAGATTTATTTCCTTGTGTTTGTCTTGCAAACAATATTTGTTCTAAACTTTGCACAAAACAAGGAGGGAATGCTGATTTTTCCATGTATTTATTTATTTTTTTTAAGCAAAAGGTTTTTACAGAGAGGAAAATGTACTGCTGAGAGAGAGCCGTAGGTGCACACTGGTAGTCTAGCTGGGTTTTGGCAAGCAAGCCAGATGGAAACCCACTCTACTGGGCACTCTCTCTCCCACCAGCCACCTCCATCCATGCTGTGACAATTTCCCTTAAGCAGAAAGGTTCCTGTTGAACTGTTCCCACCAATCCTGCCTTGTATTGTATTAAATTGATCCTTTCTTTCCATGTTTGCCTCTCTATACCTATCCCTCGAATGTTCACAGAACACATCTTTAGGATTTTCTTGTGGTCCAGTCTTAAGTCTTATGGTTCAAGGCCTATAGCCTCCATGGAAATGTCCCTGCCTAGACTCAAGGGCCACTGCTCCATCAATTGCTACATCACTAGTCTTCATTTTGCCCATGCTCCCTTTCTCCTAAGTTACTGCAAAAGATAGGTCTTTTTCTCAGGGCCAACCAGGTCTGGTTTGACATAGGTGCTTAATGCCCAATAACTAGTCATTCAATTGCTAAAATTACTCACTCTTGGATGTTTGAAATCATGTCATCACTTTATAAAACAAACACATTCACATAATATGAAAATTTGAGCAAAACAAACAAAAAAATGCACAGAAAAAGTTACAAAATGCTGTCATCTAAAAAATGTCAACTACTATTTAACAGTTGGTCAACATCATTTCAAACTCCCCTCTCATGCATACACCTGGATAAAAGTCTAGAGAGTTAGACTGGTGTACAGATGGAAGCGGCTTAGGAAAAAAATGTCCCATTTATTATACACACTACTTTTTAGGATTTTAAGAATAATTTTACTTACAAATAAAAGAGGCAAAAGCTGATGTGGTGTTATAGTAATTGCTGAGCAACAGTTAAATGTCTTTTATTTTTTTAAGATTTTATTCATTTATTCATGAGAGACACAGAGACACAGGCAGAGAGAGAAACAGGCTCCATGCAGGGAACCCGACATGGGACTCAATCCTGGGACCCCAGGATCACACTCTGAGCTGAAGGCAGACACTCAACCACTGAGCCACCCAGGCGTCCCAAATGTCTTTTTACAAATCAGATCAGTCCTTTACAAAATAAAGAGTGACCAACAATCAGAAGTTGGGAATCACTGACGTTATCTGATTCTCCATAAAAATTGCCAAAAATACAACTTTTAGGCAGTATTTATTGATTCTTTGCCATGAAAGGTAGAGACGTTGGCATGAATACATTTCCTTCTATTTTTCTTACTACCTGTTGGGATTTTTCAGTTATATTATTGGTTTTATATTGTCAAGGTTTATAACATACTTGTTTTATTCTATAACCATAAATCCCATGACTACTGATTCCTAGCTCAATATTCTAAAGGATTCAGTTCTCAGTGTTGAGTCTTCTCATTCATTCTTTTTCTACTTCAAATGTTTTTATTTTGATTTCTTATCCTACCCCCACCCCAGGAAGAGCTTATGTTTCAAGTTCTTCAGTTTTTGAAAATGTTTATGCATGACTTTTATACATGAAGGATATTGAGTAATTATGCTAAGGAGGAAAATCTATTTTACTGATGGAGGGAAATATGTTTAGAAATTAGAAACAGAATTTGTTAAGCCAATAAATTCAAAGAGAAATAGAGAGATGCAGAGGAATGAGGAGGAAAGGATCTACAGAGCCTGATGTTCTAATGATCCCACTGATGAGTGTAGTGCGCCCAAAGCATAGTTGGAATTCGGTTGAGTGGAAAGGAAGCCCTACCTGGCTAAGGCTGTATTTTGCAGACATCATTCCTAAGCTCCTGGTTAGGTGCCCTTTCAACCCTCATTTAAATTTCTTCCAAAAAAATAAGTTGTAAGGAAATGGAATCAATTGCATTAAGGGCCAGATTTTCACTAGTTTACCTGGTGAAAAAGTAAAGAATAAGAATGATTTCACATAATATGATTGGTTGAGCTAGCTCCATCTTGGAGGATGGCATAGGGAAGCGTTTTGGAAGGAACAAATGTTGAGATGTCAAAGGATGAAACTGGATCGTATCAGCCTGTGAACTAAGAACTTCTAACATACAGCTGGAATCGTTGCTAAGCAAAGGAAGCTCCAAGACCGAGGGGTGAGAGAGATCTTATTAGTTTGTTCAGCACACTGGAGTTGTGGTGGTTCCTGATCTGATGTGATTCCCCACCCTTGTCACTAAGAGCAGGACTTCTTACATCTGGGAGGGTTGGTGAGCAAGGATTCTGGGAACATGCCTCATGACTTAGGCAAAACTGTTTCTGATACTGGCTTTTTTTTTTTTTTTTTGGAGAAACTAGAGCTAACTTGATTATTTTCTTCTTTGGAGGTAATGACTGCCATATTATTTTTTCTCTGCCTCACTGCCTTAGTCATCACTCTCTAACACTATTCCTGTAAGCTCTATGTATCTTGATGTTGTTCACCTCTGTCAAATCCTTCCCTGGGACCTACTGTGTGTTTTAATCTCCAAATTAAAATATTTATATAAAAGTAAATTTTTCTGATAGCATTGGATGATTTTCTGTGGGTGCTGATGCTGACACCTTGACCAGCTGTGATCATCATTTACATTCAGGATCCCCTTCCCCAAAAGGAGCAACTTCTCTGTGATCACCTCTTATGTTTTCTCTTTTGAGGGACTGTAATATTTCCTACAAGGTTTTCTGTGTCTTTGCCTCTGTTTTGATTTGGTTCTCCCTTTATTTTTATGGTAGTTTCTAATGTAACTTTTATCTCTATAATTATTTTATTTTTCTTTCGTATCTGTTTTCCTGAGCTCTGCAACTCAATTCTTTCCTATTACCTTACCATGTGTTCTTTCATCTATTTTATCTCATTCTCAAACTGTTTGCAAAAACACTGATTGTCTTTAATTTTCCCAAACTCTTCAAGTGTTTCTAGGACTCACTCCTCTTAGATCTATGTTTCTTTCCATATTTATCCTCCTGTCTCTCCCCTTTTCTCTAGTTTCAACAGCTTTTGAAAACCCTGATATTTGCTTACTGCTATCTACTCACTTTAAAATAGAAGCAGTACTTTCTGAGTGAGTAAAGACTAGTGGAAAGAGAGAGACAATGGATTAGACTGAAGCTGTTTGTTTGTGTTAAGGTAAATACCTATTTCAGATTCTGGCTTTCAGGTGGCTCTTAATCATTCCACAAAACCCCATAATGCATAGCTGCTTCAGCTGCCATACGTGGACTGTGGCTTCCTTCCCTTTCAACACCTTCCCTGATCTCCATCAGTATTCCTTGGCCAGGAGACAGGATTGCAGGAAGCTGACATGGTGGGTCTGTGCTCCTTTTTCAGCCCTACCAGCCGTGCTGTTACGTGGCACATGTATGGGCCTGGGGAGGCATTCCTGTCCTGGCATCTATATTTCATTTCCCTTGTATTCCTCTGTATCCACTCCACAGTTCTAGATCTAAGGACCAATGAATGGCACTTTTAGGACTCTGAGAGCAACCTTTATAGGGCTTTCAGAGAAAACTGCATTCTGCCCAAGGTCTGAGGAGATCTGTGTTGGCTCTTTCCATCCTTCCACATTTGGGTTTAAATTTCATTGTATTTGGCAGAAAGTCTTCCTAGTTTGTGGTTTGGGGTTGTGGCCATTTCCTTGTTGCATTGAAAATGGTATTCTCTCCTCTACTTTTAATTCCTGTGTGTGCATGTGTTACTCATGGAAGAAAGGCATTCTAGATCGAATGAGCTCCTCAGACCACATTTATTGCTTTGTTACAAAATGTATACATGATTTTTTTTGGGGGGGATACAAACAAGAAAACAAAATTGATAGAGGTGATGTTGAATTGTCTTATTGTGTGAAGAGAAAACTTGAAGGGGGCAGAGATGCTATTGTGGTAGCTTGTCTATCGAGAATTTAGTGAATTGCCCAATGGTCAAGGAAATTATGAGAAAGCTGCTTTTTTTTCTTTTCTTTTCTTTCTTTTTCTTTTCTTTTCTTTCTTATTTTATTTATTTATTTATTTATTTATTTATTTATTTATTTATTTATTTATTTATTTATTTTTTAAGTAGGCTTCATGCCCAGTGGAGAGCCTGATGTGGGCCTGAACTCACAACCTTGAGATCAAGACCTGAGCCAAAATCAAAAGTTGGAAGCTCAATCAACTGAGCCACACAGGTACCCCCTGAGAAAATTACTTTTAAAGGAGCTCTGGCTGTTAGATTCCTAGGTTGCTTAGCCCATACCATTCTGCATTTTTGTTCCTGGTCTTTGAAGCTCATACAGGACGTAAAAGCTAGGGGCCAAAGCAGTGATATCTCAGATTTGTGAACATGGCTCTGTCCCTACTAGCTATATGGTTTTGTGATAGTAGGTAACTTTTTAAAAGGCTCAGTTTGATCACCTATGAAATGGGGATTTATATTCATCAATTGAAAATGCATGTTCAGAAAGACTTTTACATTTCAGGGCCATGTGGTTGGGAGAGGATTGTAACAGTGGCAGGACAGTTGATATGTCCAAGACATGCCCTCTTAAATAAGATGGTCTTTTTTTCTCCTTGGCTGCAAGAAACTCCTTTTCCCTGACCCTCCATTTCTTCCTCAACAAAAGAGATAATAACTCGATGCAAGATTAGTGGAAAGATTTAATGAGATGATCACATAAGGGGAGTGTTTGGAGACCACGATAGGGAAATTGTTGAAACTCGGTTAATTACTGGTCCCTCTTTACTTTCTTGCTGATAAATTTTATCACAAAAGGTTTGTGGGACCTAGGGTATCAGGAATTCAGAGTCACCCTAGCAGGGCCTCTCCCCTGCCCCTGCCAAAGCAGGCTTAATAATCTTAAGTTTGCTGAATACTTTTATCTACAACTACCAACAGATCCACCAACTCTAGGAATTAAAAGTACCTTGGGAACAAGGCAGACTCTGCTGTCAACAGGCCTGTCCTGGTCCTGCTCTCTGAGAGCCCTGTCCTCTTCTCCTCACCTGGGTGGTCTTTTCTGGAAGTGCCCCCACTTCTCTGGAATTGTTTAGCCCCCATACATGTATGGTTTTCTCCTTGGCTCTACCTTGCTCTGTCTCTTGTGTGCTCTGGCAGCAGCATCTAGGCCCATTCTTGCCCTGGCTAACCTTTGCCAGCATGGGCTCCCCTCATCCACTGTGTAATTGCAGACAATGCTTTGCCAACTCTGCACCTTAATTTTCATCCATGTAAAATGAGAGGATTGGGATCAATCATCTCCAGGACTATTCTAGAACCCAAGAGGACAAAGGAGAATGATTCTCTATTATTTCCTGGGCTGGTGAGGAACCACTCTAACTGTACTGGTGTTCTTTCCCAGCTCGCCTGAATGAGTCTCTGACTCTCCAAACTGTGGTCCATCTTGTCAGCATCAACTGCAGGTGAGCTGCAGGCTTTCCTCTGTGCAGCCCATGAAATGCTAAAGGGCAGGAGTAGCTTCTCCTATTTCTTTGAATCCTCAGCACAAGACACCCTGCTCAGAGCAGGTGGGTGTTGAATGGGTACAGATGGACATAGTCACAGCAATCAAAGCCCTTGCTCCTATAAGTCTGAAGCAAGCTAGAAAGTGACACCATGTCTATAAGAAGGAGCACTGAACACTCCTTCATTCCATGGAGAGAGAAACAGCTGTTTCTCCATGTCTTGGGGATGATGTAAGTCGGCCAGAGGACAGACCATTCTCCAAGGGAAGAGGCATCCTTAAGAGCAGTAACGGTTCCTGCCTATTTGGCTTATTCTCAGAAAGCAAAGAGCAGTTACTGTAAGGAAGCCGGCTGTCTGGGCCAGCAGCTTTATCAATGAATAATTTCCTGAAAGGAAGAGAATCTACGGAGACCGTACACTATATTTGATCTTGGTGCCTGCACCAGGCGCTCAGGACTATCTTTGATTCAAAGGAAGCCAGATAATTGTTTCCCAAACAGACTCTCACTGGAGAGCACGCCCCCTCCCATCCCGGTGACCCTGCGCCAGCAGCCTCAGGTCTGCCCCAGACAATTATCCTGTTTTGCTAGGGAACAAATTGCTCTTTTGGGGTAATTCTGAGCAAGTTTGCCAAGTTCACAACGATCCCGGGGGAGCCTCTGGGGGAAAAGCACTCTCCAAATCCTCTCTCTGGCCCTTTGAAAGGAAAGCAGGTCATTTTTTACAGAATTCCAAAGAAAGCAGCTAATTCTGAATGATCCATCCCACCTTGGGAGAGGCCTCGGGGGCAATACACTTGGTTCCTAGTGCTGGTCTGATGCTAGGGAACCAATTTCCCATGCAAGTAATTATGCATGCAATTAAGTAATTGTAGATGGAAAAGAAAAAAAGAAAAAGAGGACAATGCCAAAAAAGAAGTTGTGTGCATATAACTTTCAAAACTGGCTTGGAGGACATGAGAGTTGAATCCTGCTTGGGTTTTATTGTCACAAATGAAGTGTAATTGTCATAAATAGCTAATGTAATAGCTAAGAATATAGACCTTAAAGCCGCAGTGCTTGTGTGCAAAGCCTGGGCCTGTCATTTATTAGCTGTGTGACTTAGGGTAGATAACTTAAGCTTCTTGGGCCTGCTGTCTCTATAAAATCAGATTAATCATACCTACATCATACAGCTGTCAAGGTTTAAATGAATGAATGTATTTGTATATATGGGTTATCATGTGTGTGTACTTGAATGTATGTATGTGCTTGCATATGTGTGTGCTTGCATGATTGGCTGTACTTACATATGTGTGTGCTTGTGTGTGTGTGCTTGTGTATGTGTGTGCACTTGCATATGCCTATGCTTACATATGTGTATGCTTGCACAGGTGTGTGAGCTTGCATGTATTGTGTGGTTGCTCATGTGTTGGCTTGCATGAATGCGTGTGCTTGCATACATGTGTGTGCTTACATAAGTGCTTGTGCTTGCATACACGTCTACTTGCATATGTGTGTGCTCACGTGTGTGCATAGTTTACCACACTGCCAGGTACATTGTAATTATCAGTTACTACTATCACTTCACTGTTGATATCCATTACAAGCAATCATCTCATGAGGGAGCTAAGTAAGATATTTACCATTGTTGATGACTCCTTTCTTCTGATCTTTCTCCTTTATCATCAGAAAATCAACCCAATAGAAAAGGGGAAAGGAATATGAAGTGCTTAGTTTAGGAGACAACTAGGAATAAGTGGCTTCTGAGTCTGGCAGGGAAAGGGTCAAAAGCCTGACACCACAGGACTCCCCAGAGAAGCAGTGTTGTTTACAGTATATGTTTAAAATAATATTCCTGCTTAGTTGGGCCTCCCCTTGGGACAGTGCAATTTCAACAGTAACAGAGGATTAATTAACGCCGGTCCCACTGGTGAGACTGGTAATTCAGGGTGGAGGAGAGCAGTGCACCCCCCAGCACCCTCCCCCCATGTGGGTGAGGGGCCAGACCTGCTGGAAGTCATTAGTGCTGCCCAAGGGCAGGCTAACACTTTTGCCCCATTTGTATGATTTTGATCAATACTTTAAGTTCACCAACTTTGAATGCAGGATAGATGAGAAATGAATAAGGAAGAGAGGGCCTCCCAAAGCCCAAATCAATAAGGGATGAATCTCTTCTCATGCTACCTTGGGCAGGGTCACCTATTTTTCATATCTGGTAGGGACCTCCGAGTTTATGCCCCTGCTGTCAGGAGTTGGTGGCTGGGCAGTTTCATTTGCAAGAGCAGACACGAAGACAACCCTGCGGACAGGCGGTGAGTCTCAGCCTGCTTGGAGACTCAGTGGCTGTAGGAGGGAGAGGAGGCAGGCTCCTTCATGCTATGGGAAACATACATGAGTCGCCACTGTCTGCAGGGCAAGGGTACTGCATGCGGCTGCTCAGGTGCTCAAAGCGGCCACGTCCTGCGCTCCTGGCCTTGCTTCATTCCAGCCATCCTCCGTGGGCTCAAAGGAGTGGCCTTCTAAATCAAATCTGTGACTGCTCCACTGTTTTGGTTTCAATCCTCCAAGAATGAACTTCATGGGGTCTGTGAGCCTTTCTGGAACTAGTATGCAAAAGCACCGCAGCTAGTTCATAGCTTCCTGGCCTTCACAAGGGTGAGAACCATAGTCTAGGGGGTTGCATTCCTTTAAGGAAAAAGCCCAAGCTCCTCAGTGTAACATGCAAGATGTCGCATGACCATACCTCTCTTGGCAGTTTCTCCCTCCTACCCTCATAGGAGCCTACCCTGTGCATGGGAGGGGGGGTTTGAGGGTTGTGTCATGGTGATCTACTCCTGGAGTACTCTGCTGGAACCCAATCCTGCCCCTCTCTGCTTGGAAACTGCCTGCTCAGACCCTCATCAGGCTTTTCTAATAGACCATGCCTGCTGGACCTTCCCACCTTGTGTCCTGCTTCAGTTAGTCCCCAGAACATGACGGTGAGCCTCTCCAAGGCATGGAACGTAGGAACCCAAGTCTGTATTTCTACTTGGGACTAGAGTCTGCAAGGTACTGGACTAAACTATATAATTAGCATCAGAACCTTGGGTAAGGCAAAGTAGTTCATGGTTCTGGGCTTCCGGTGCAGAAATGGTAATAGTCAAAGAATGTTGAAAAAGAGAGAATGTTAAAAAAAGATCTGTGCTTTCAGTACAGTAACCAGTAGCCACATGTGACCATTTCAATTTAAATTAATGAAAAATAAATAGATACATTCAGTTTCTCACAATGGTGACTTGTCCAGAGGTCAGGAGCCCCACGTGGCTAGGGGTTTTCTGTACTGAATTGGCTGTTGGTATATTGTGGATCACATGTGCTGTGCAGAGCATTGCATAGAACATTCTCATCCTTGCTGAAATTTCTGATGGGCAGCAGTGCTCTGGGCAGTCTCCAAGTTGTATCACTGCAGACACTCTGGAGTTTGGGAAATTTGTAAATCCCATAGGTGTTTGCTCTCTGTCTTGCTGATCCCAGGCCTTCTTTTCAAAGGCACTGGGGTTGTAGGAAACCCAGCTCCCTATTTAGCCAGTGTGCATCTCCCAGGCTGGATTCGCTGGCTCACTTTTGGTTCAGAAGTGGACAGAACCATAAATGGTGGAGCTCTCACTCTGTCCCCTTAAGAAATCCAAAGTCTTCCCTGTGCTGTAGGTTGTAGGTTGTTGAATGGGAGAGTAGAGGCTCCTGGGGTCCCTGTGGGGTAGGCACATCTCAGGGTGTGGCCAGAAGTAGCTGATGAGACCCCTGAAGTAAACATGCCTTCCAGACGTGCTTATCCAAAGCTGATGTTTTGGAGACCAGCTCAGGAACAGAAAATTTCTTGGGGGGTGGGGGTAGGGGCAGGGAAGGGCCCCCTGAAAAACTCCTGAAAGAAAGGTTGGTGAATTTTTGAAACAAGACCAAAGTACAGTTTTGACAAGTGGTGTTTCCCAAGCCTTGAGGCAGAGGCAAGCTCTGACTCTCTTTCTGGCCCAGGACTTTCCTCATCTGTTTGCAGGAGGTAGGGGAAAGATCTCTCAAGATCCCTGATTCCAAAGCAGGGGGCCCAAAGTTGCCAAACGGTTTCCTTTCCGAAGCTCTCAGAACAGTGTCCTCAGGGAATTCACCCAAGATCTTCTAGTCCCGTGGATGTAGTCTGCTCTTCTGAAGGCTTCTCACGAAGCCAAGACTGGACATGAGACCCACATTTGCAGCTCCAGCCCCTTCGAGGTGACCCGGGGAATGCAAGTCTCTGCAGCCACAAAACCGGTGGAGAAAATGAGCAACTCGGATGTTTGGAAATCTTTTGAAATCATTGTGGGTATTGCTAATCTCTTTTCCACATCAGCACAGTACTTGGGTGATAGAGGCCCAAGCCAATGAGAAATGGGAGAATAATAGCCCATAGTGTCATGGTTTGCATAGGCCTCATGCTGACACATCCCTTCCCGGACATTCTTCTCTTTCTCATCAACTCCTCCAGGAAGGCAAGGTGGAATTGTTGGTGTGGCCATAGTACAGAGGCAGAAGTGACAAGCTTGCCAGTGTCGCCCAGCACAAGGGGCCAAGCTGGGTCTTAGCTCAGCACCTTTAGCTCATTCCTGGTGCTGCTGGGCAGCACTGCTCTGAAGTGGCCACCTCTTGGTGGTGGGGGGTGGATCAGCGCCTGACCCTCTGAAGCTACATGCCATTCTGGTGAGTGGCTTGGCTGCAGTGTCCACTGACCATTGCAAATATATGGTCATGGGCTACAGGAGGCCTAGAGAGAACCTGAAGATGAAGCCAGTGTCTCTCCTTCTCTATGCGAAGTGAGAACTTGGTCACATTCACTTCTTGTAGGCTCCTGTTCCTCCTTGCAACCGGGGAAGAATGATTCTATGCCCACAGGCTTGTTTTGAGAACAAAGGTGCTGTACTGGAGCGCCCGGCATACGGTAGATGCTCAGACTATATCATTATCCCTTTCTTTCCTTTAGCAGGCTTGCAGGATAGTTAGAAGGAGGTGGATAGATGGACAAAGCGACAGGTCCCTGGTCCTGGAGAGAGGCACAGGGTCTCTAAATGGGTACTTTCATGAGGTGTGACACTGGTTCTCCCCAGATTGTTTGGGTTGGCAGGATGATCCACAAGGGAGGAGGGCAACGTTTTGGCTGGCATCGTGAGAACCTGCACAGGCACCCTAGAGCCTGAGCCCTCTATCTTTCTAGTACATTCCATTTCTGTTTCTTGGAAGTTCATCCCATCCATCCTGCCCTCTCCAAGCCCTCTGTGTATCCATGACATCCTGCCTATCCCTTTGGCCAAAGCTGGGGATGGGGGTGGCTCTTTGCAACAGGAGGAAAGAAGCCAGGGGCCTTGTTCCCCTTTGTTGCAGATAGGTGACTCAGGGCTTTTGCATAATTTAGCAAGAACTATGTGAACTCACTCTTATTCCCAGCTGGCTGTCCCACTCACCTCTACGTGGGTTTCCAAAGGGCGATGATTAATCTCAGAGCTGGGATGAGGATGAAGCAGCCAAATGCCCCAGGACAGGGCAAGGCCCACAGGGAGCTCAGCCTGGCCTCTCTCGATCAGGGATAAACAAGCTCATGTGCCAAGGGACTCTGCCTTCCAATGAACAAGTGACCTCCTGTACCTAGCTCTTTCATCTTCTGCAGACCAGGAGCCCACGGGGACCTGAGAGGGAGGGCATGGGTTCTGGCCCTGGGTCCTGTCTAACTCTGCATGACCCCGGGTCAGGCTCAAATGTGAGTAGGAGCAACCCTTTTCCCCAGCTTTTCACATGGCCAAGTACAAGACATTGGTGACATGGCAAATCTAAAGCAGCCTCGGCACATGTTCTTTTTTTTTTTTTTTTTAAGATTTAGTTCATTTATTCATGAGAGAGAGAGAGACACAGGCAGAGGGAGAAGCAGGCTGCCTGCTTCTCGATCCCAGGTCTTCAGGACCACACCCTGGGCTGAAGGCAGCGCTAAACCACTGAGCCACCCGGGCTCCCCGGCACATGTTCTTTCTCAGAAATCAGCCACCATTTCCCGAAGACTTTTAAAGGAGGAGTTCCATGCAGCGCTCCATGAGCCAAGTCTGTGGCACCTCCGTCAAAATTGACACATCTTCATTAGGGTTGTATATTCCTCCCCCCCCCCCGTTTTGACTCACATGCCTATCTTGCCAATAGTAACAACAGTGATTAATTTTATTGAGTTCTTAAAATGAGCCAAACCCTTACCGACCATCTTACTTCACCTTCAGCAGATCCCAAGAGCACGGTCATGTTTGTGATTATTTGCAAAGGAGGTGACTGTGGTTCAGAGGAAGAAGAGGCCTCCCCAGCCCACTCTCTCAGTCTGTTCAGAGCCAGTTCTGGGAGACCTGGGGCCCATGGACAGTCACGGTACCCTCAGAGATCTCTCTCTTCTCCCCAGAGTACCCACGTTAGGGGCCAACTTATGTCCCTTTGGCCCTTCCTCTGGGCAGCAGGGCTCACAGGGCAGGGCCTCCCATCTCATGGCCACATAGCATTAGACTTCCTCTCTGTGGTGATCCCACACCCCTGCTGGACTCGGGACTCTGACCAGGCAGGACACTGTTGTGACTCCTGCCACCTGGGGTCATGAATGGGAGGAAGGACAGGAGCAGAGAACAAACATTTTACCTTGCATCCAAATGCAAGCACAAGCATCCACATTTTAGGGGCAGACTGAAAAGCTTCATGGAAGGAGTGTGTGTGCTGGCTTCTGAAAGGCGATGTCACTATAGAAGCAAAGTGAGAGCAGACATGAGACTGTCCCTGACTGGGACATTAGTAATCTCAAGATGCTTATTAAAAAACAAACAAACAAAAACCAGCTTTGTATCTGGAGATTGAGCAGAAAGCGAACCCTCCTTCCCGAGCTGGACACCAGTGACAGAAGCTCCAGGGCGGGCACAAGGATGTGCTGGACATGGGCCACATCAGCTCTCAGAGCTTGCTCTGCTGTTTCCTAACTCTGAGTCTCCTACAAAGTCACTTCAACTTGCTTGAGTTGTCTTCTTTGTAATACACATTACTTTTTGAAATTATTAAATTTTTATGAGCACTGAATGGAATGATATTATCTAAAGTGTCCAACTCTGAGACTGAGACACTGGATCACTTCATGTGAGGACTTTTCTGTCCCTCTTTCTGCCTTCCATTCACTGTCCTTCCCACCTGTCTCTGAGCCCAGCACGGTGGGGTCTAGGAAAGGATCAAACAGTGACATGACCCAGAGCAGAGGGCACTCAGGCATAAGTCATGGGCAGAGTCCAGTTGGATGGTGCAGAAGGAGCAGTGCCAGTGCATGGAGTGTTGTCAAAATTTCAAGGAAAGATTTAATCTTGGTCATGACTAGGACAGCAAGGCACCGAAAGCCAAATGCCTCTGAGGTGTCCTACCTTGTCCAGCTGGAACTTCTGCTCAGCTGTTTCTCCTTCCACCATGTCCTCCAAGCTCCAAGTCCAAAGTGACAGCTCTGAGGCATCTTCTTCAACATAGAAATCAGCTCCCACAGCCTCAGACCCCTTAGAGGCCACACACAGCTGCAACCCAGTCAGCCTCAGCCCTGTGACTATGTTTGCGCCTGTATTTTAGAAAAGCCTCCGAGTGCACAGAGAAGGGACAGGCCCTGTGTTTAGTCTAATGAGCATCTGGCACATGCTGGGTGCATTGTGGCCACAGTGGGTGGAAGAATAAACCACTATGCCCTATTTCAGCCAGCTGTCTATATTCAGGAGCTCTACGGTCACATTCTGGGTCATTGTTGGAGACAGAAGTCATTGGAGACCCAACATTAGGCTCTGGTCAGGCACAGGAGGTGACTAACCTCATTCCATAACCAGTCATTCAACAAGCACTCAGCCAGCCCTATTATGCTCTATGCACCACTCATTATTGTGGGTACAGCCCCCATCATGCTACATGAACCTCTCAGCATTGGGTACAGCCTCTCCCATGCTCTATGCACTCCTCAGTATTGTGGATACAGCCCTATCATGCTCAGTGCACTGCTCAGTATTTGGGTACAGCCCCATCTTGCCTATGCACTGCTCAGCATTGTGGATACAGCTCTATCATGATCCATGCACCACTCAGTATTGTGAGTACAGCCCCATCATGCTCCATGCACCACTCAGTATTGGATACAGCCTCTCCCATGCTCTATGCACTCCTCAGTATTGTGGATACAGCCCTATCATGCTCAATGCACTGCTCAGTATTTGGATACAGCCCTATCATTCTCCATGCACCACTCAATATTGTGAGTAGAGCCCCATCATGCTCTGTGCACTGCTCAGCATTATGGATACAGCCTTATCATACTCTATGCACCACCCAGAATTATGGGTACAGCCCCATCATGCTCATGCACTGCTCAGCATTGTGGGTACATCCCCATCATGCTCATGCACTGCTCAGCACTGTGGATATAGCTCCATCATGCTCCAGGGACTGCTCAGCATTGTGGATACAGCCCCATCATGCTCCACGCACCTCTCAGCATTGGGTACAACCTCTGCCACACTCTATGCATCTCTCAGTTTTGGGTAAGGAGTCACTTAGAGAGACTGTCTGAGCCTTCAGGGAATGAGTGGAAGGGGATAGCATTAAACACATACTCGATGTATACATTACAATCTAAAATGAACACGGCTACTTCTAGAAGGGGAACGATGCGTGAGAGAAGGTGAATTTACATGGAGAGCTTGGAAAATGTGCTTCAGCCATATTCTAGTAATGGGCCTAGGGTAAGAGTGTCTGGAACCTTACCTAGTCTGGAGGCTCCTAAATTTGGCATCAGGATTTTCCTAAAGGGAAGCTTTTGGTGTCAGATGGACCCAGTCCCTTGTGGAGGGAGGCTGGGAGGTCAGGGGAGGGATTCTGCTTCTCAGCCCACCAAGGGCCTCCCTCTATGATGCTGACTCGGACTATTCTGGGTAAGGAAATGTTGAGTCAAAAATTGTAGCAGATTCTTTGATTCTTCCTTCACACTGGCTTCTGGGAGCCTGAACTGCCAGGACGTCAGTCAAGGCAAAGTGTTGGGCACCCAAAATGACACGCAGACTTGCTAAAGCTTGTCTCACACCCATTTCTACATCTATCACTTTATCCAGATTTTCTGAAATTAAATTAGCAAGGCTATGCTAAGAGATTGGAGTCGGGAGTGAGTGGCCAGCCGGTTAAAGACACTAGGTCCATCCTTAACTACCTGTGAGCACTTGGGAAAAGCCCCTTAGCCTCCTTGAGACTCAGATTCTTTATCTGTACAATGAATTTGGTAAAGCTGATTTTCTAGGATGGTCACGAGGGTTCAATATAATGAAGTTATAAAAGCTCCCATTTAAAACATCCTGGCAACTTCTGTGTATTTATAAGTGGCCCTAAACTTTGTACTTTTGATAGGTCAACTTCCAATAGGTTAACCCATCTGCAAAATGTACCACTCTTTCTCATTTGAACTTTGAAGCCTGAGATCCCATCATTCATCCCCCGCTGTGCAGATGGAGAAGGGAGTTGGAGCGGAAGAACATGCCTCGGGCACATGAAGAACCATATATAGGGTCATGGTGAACTTCCCTGGCTTCCAGATAGGCCCCTGGGACATCCTAGAAGGATGGCCTCTTGCTGTTATAGAAAAATCATAAGCAAAGCTCTGAGTTGGACAGGATTTATCCTCAATGTGCACTCAAGTTCAACACCCTTAAAATAAGGAGCCTTTAGTTATCCTTTGGAAACCCACCTCATCTTAGGTGACTCTTCCAAGTTGGAAATCAGCACAATGCCTTGAAAATAAAGAAATAATAGACGTTAACCAGACCGTGCCTTTACATTTCTGACTGAGCCCTGCTGGACCCCAGGCTTGACAAATCATTCAACTGCACCTTAGCCTCCTCATCTCTGAAATGGGATGATAAAGTCTTCCTTTAAGGGTCAAGTGGGATGAAATGTGTGGAGTGCTTAATAAATGCCACTGTTGTACCTATTTCCTGAGATGGTAATTTTTCCCAGGCTGTTGTTGAATTTGAATTTGGAGAATATCTCATTCTAGAGCAGAAAAACCTCTTAAGCTTTCATGTGCAGAAGAACCTCCCAGGGGAGACTTGGAAAAGTGCAGATTCAGGGCACCTGGGTGGCTCAGTCGGTTAGGTATCTGCCTTCGGCTAAGGTCATGACCCCCAGGGTCCTGGATTTGAGCCCCACATTGGGCTCCCTGATCAGTGGGAAGTCTGTTTCTACCTCTTCCTCTGCCTGTTGCTCTTTCGACTTGTGTGCTCTCTCTCTGTCAAATGAATAAAATCTTTACAAAAAAAAATAAAGTGCAGATTCAAACTGGTAGGTCTTGGGTAGGGCTGGAGATTGACATTATGCATTTCTAACAAGCTCTTGGGACTCTACTGGTCCAATGTAAAGTCCCATGAATCACACTTTGAATAGCAGGTTTAGTGGACTTCTAGAATGAAGGAAGGGAGAATGAGTGAGCAAGCAGAGCTGGGTTGGTTTGTCCTCACTGTACCTCAGCTGTATTCTGTGCACACACCCGGTGCAGACACACTTCTGCAGACACAGACATGCAGAGCCATGCAAGCAAGCCCAGGTGCCTTCTCAACCATGCACATACTCCCACTTACCCACTCTGTCTCCCAGGTGTAGGTCATCCCTATTACAGAGTGTTCACAAACTGGTTCTACTAGGGAGCTGCCGGTTTTACCCTGGATGCGTCTTGCTCTGAGTCCATCCTAACACCCACATCTCTCTGCCTCTCCTTACTCCAGCGTCAGTGACAATGTTGGATCTCTGACCCCTTGGTCAGCGCCTTTGCTCTGAGAATTGTACAGCCAGCAAAGGGACCTGCTACTGGTGGTGAAGCCTCTCATTTGCACACCACACCTCTAGCTGAGAAAGGGGAAGGGCACCTCCACAGCCCCTTGCAGCGGGAGCTCCTGACTTGCTGTCCCTCAAGGCATCCATCTGCTGGGACAGGAATGCCCTCCCTGTCTCTTAATTTCTACCTCTGAAATAATAAGCATTTTTATAAGAGAAGCTACATGGTGTTGCAAATTCCTCACAGACAGCATGCTAAATGTATATTTATTGATTCATTTGATTCTGACACCATCACTGTGGATGACTATACCCATCTGACCAATGAGAGAGGTGAGGCACAGAGACACTAGTATGGGCTTTCACTGGGTTCCATCTGCCGATCTGCCTTAATATCATAATAGTCCTCGGCACAAAATGTGAACCCAATCAGCATTTCCTGAATGAATGAATGAATGAATGAATGAATGAATGAATGAATAAGTGAAAATGGATAGGAAGATAAAGAGGTTGTGTCAATTGCCTTCAGGAGAGAGGGCAAGAGTCTGAGAGGAGTATAATGGTCACTGAACCTACTGGATTTGGTACTATGTTTCAGTTCCAAAGGCAAGGAAGGATTTAATGATAGCCCTGAGATCAAGGCCTGAATCAGGACCAAGTGGGACTTAGGAGGACTAGTTTGTGTGGATGAAGAAAAGGGGGAAGCCAGTTCTCTTTGTTTGAGGGATGGATGTGTTTCTGGGTATGATCTCATTAGCAGCTGGAAATATGGGACTGGATTTGAGGAAAAAAAAAAGATTTGGGGTAAAAGTAACCATTTGAGAGCTATTCATTAATTTATTCCCCTGTAAGATCCAGTTATGAGCTAAACTTTTATTGAGAGAGAGAGGAGAAAGAAAGACAAAAATCGTGCTTCTAAGAAGCTCAAAGTTTCATTGGTTCTTCTTCCTAGAGATGATCCTGCTTACCCTCAGATGAGATTTCTGAGGGTTTGAGTAAAGCTAATAAACAGAAAAGTTTGTGGTCTACTCTGAGCACTCACTCAACTAGGGGCAGGAGGAAAAGTGAGAATTAAGAAAACATTAAAACAAAACAAAACAAAACAAAAAAACAGGAGTTTACTGTCACAAAAAGACGGACGGACCCACCAAAGAAAGAAAACTACTTTTGGTTGTGAATGGTAGCACCGTATTTGATGATGGGGTATGTTAGAGGTTCACACAATTGGTGTTCTTCGTGTGAGGAGGTCCTACACGGAGCTCCAGGGCAGCAAATATCACTCCAGCTTCTAGAACGATATCCACACTTTGTACTTCCAACCCCAGGCCCAGGACAGGAGACAGAGAAGGGGAGGGTACGTGCTTTTTGCCCTCACAATGGCCACATTTGGGGACATTAAGCCATTTGCAGTTCCAGCTGAAGTCTTGAGTCTCATAGCCTGACGGCATCCTGGCACACTTGGCACCCATGTGATCTTGCATCTGCCTCTACTTAACTTATGTGAGTTAATTCATGAAAAGCTCTTGAACCAGTGCCTGGTACACAGTAAGCTCTAAAATAATAATAATAATAATAATAATAATAATAATAATAATAGTCTTTCTGTTACTATTATTCCCTGCCGATGAACGCTACACCTATCTTTGAGATTTTTTTCCTAGTTCCTTGGAACTTGCACAATCAGCAAGTCTGATGCTCAGAGCAGGCTGGGGAACTCCCTGGCTTGTAGGGGTTCTTCTTGATGCCAGTGTAAGGTGTTGATAAGTCCTGAGACACAGAGAACTGTTGTGGCCAGTGTGGTCCACACCTGTTTTGATTTTTTTTTTTTTTCCTTATAATGACCGGTGGCCTCTTATAGAAATAGGGTTTTACATGTCTGGAGATTTGTACTTCTCCTTCTAATCCAATGAGCTTTTCTTTGAACTCTCCATGAATCTGGCACATCTCAGCTGTGCCTAATGCAAGAAAAGGAGAGTTGGGCGGCCCATTTCATTAGCGATGGTGACAATGCCACGTATCCTCTGCACAGCTTTCTAGATCTCTTAAACGCTTCCACATACACTCGAAATTATCATGCAAAGTTAGTATCAGCCCTCTGCCTCCCTGGTATTGGAATTGTGTCTCCGAGACACTGTGTGACTTCCCCAGAGCCATGGAGCTAGCAAGAGACTGAATAAGGCACATGCCTTACTTGTCTCAATTCACAACCTGTGCTCTTTCCAATACTTCAAGGTGCCTCTAAGATAAGGAATTCCAGGTATCTCATCAGTTGTGAGTCAGGCTATGTATGTATTTAGACACGAACACAAAGCCCTACCAATGTTTTATGTCATGGGAATAATCCTCGGAAGGGGCCATGTGTGGGCAATGACCCGACGCGGGGGGGGAGGGTTGTGTTCAGCATTCCTGAGGTGAGCGGTGGCCTGGGTGTGGGTTCTAGAAGATTCTCCACTGGAGAGAGAAGATGATGCCCAGGGCTTCAGCAGATGGGCTGTCTGCCTCTCCCTGAAAAGAACAGCGCTGTATGAGAGTCTGCTGGGGTTTTACAAAGCCCGGCTAGAGACAGGAGTGACGGCACAACCCATAGGAGAAAAATTAAGTGAACTAAAACCTTTCTTCGAGATGCAGCTTCCACATAAAGATTGCCACTTGGTTGTTGGCACCTCTCCTCCCCTCTCCTCGATGGCAGGTTTTCCTCCGAAACCACCAGAGCCTGCCCCACCCTCGCCTCCTTGCCCGCCCTGCTGGGGACCTCCGACGGGCACAAAGCACACATCGCTGCGCTCTCGGCCCACAGCCTCCTCAAAACAACCTCCTGCTCGGGAGTCTGGGGAAGAAAATCACTTGGTTTGTGTGCGGCATTTGGGGCTGTGTCGTTTCTGGTGATTGTGTTGTTGTTTCGTCCTTCCTGGAAAGAGAAAGTTAACATTCGTTTCCCCCAAACCGGTCTCTTCTCCATCTGGAACCAATGGGGGGCCCTCCGCAGATCACCCCTGAGGACTGGCTGATGTTTATAAGATCTTAATCCTGAGGGGACGGGCTGGCTTAGGAGGCTGGTAATGGAATAAGAAGCCTCTCCTCTCCAGGGCACCAGCTGGAACCCAGCCCAGGCTCCTAATGACGGGAAGTTTCCAGCTTTGGGAGGCTCGCTCTGGGAGATGAGTTGGGGGGCTGAGTCCAAGGTGGCTGCTGCTCCATCGCCCACCCTACTTCCCTATTTTAGGTTCAATGGCAAGGATTTCCACGTCAGAGTCAAGGAGGCACTGGGACTCCAGGGTAAGCTAGCCCTAAGTTCCATGTGGATGAGACGCAGGACATTTGGGGACATGTTTCCTCGCCAGGAGAAGAGAAGCAGGGCATGCCAAGCCCTGTGTGAGGACAGTGAGCAGGTGACTTCATTGACCCCTCAGAGCCGTCTTCTGAGATGGGAGAGGTACCCCTGTGGGTACAGATGAGGAAATAAGGATCAGAGAGGTTAAATAATTCCCCCAAGGTTGCACCGGCAATGTGACTTTATGACACCAGGACCTGTAGCGCTCTTGCTGCTTCACCCATGATGCTGAGTCTCCCCAAGTGTTGAGTGGTCTAGCCTGGAAGCATCCTGCCTATGGTGGGATACCCCCTCACCCCCCCACACACACACACTCTGCTATCATCAAAGCTGTATTCAACTCCTGCCATACAAAATACTCACAAAATGATTTTCGGTTCATGGCTTACAGCAGGAGTCAGTGAAATTTTTTTTTTTTTTCCTGAAAAGGGCCAGAAACTGGTAAATGGTTTCTGCTTTGTTGGCCATATGGTCTGTCACAACTACTTAACTTTGTAATAGCCGCATGAAAGCAGCTATAGACAGAAGAAAGGGCCTCCCAGCGTTCTGATAAGTTTTATTTACAAATACTGTTTTGTTTTGTTTATAAAAACAGGCAATGAAGTGGGCTTGGCTTAAGAGCCATAGTTTGTCAGTGTTTGAGGTAGAGAAATCCTTCTCCCATTAGGATAAATCAGGGAAGGCTTCCTGGAGGAGGTGCCATTTAAAGTAGGCCTCGATGAACAGTGGGAATTTGGAATATGGAATTAGGAGAAGGCATGTGTATTACAAAAAAAAAAAAAAGAGAGACTGAGGGGAATGGAGGTGTGGGGCGGGAGATTATGGTATGAGTCTAGGAGAGAGAAGACCCGTGTGGGAAGAGAGCCTTGTGGGAACAACAAAGAGCAGTGAAAACATGACCCAGGGGAGGGGCAAGACTAGATTAGGGAGAAAATGAATGTTAGAGGGGCTCCATGTGTAGTCAACACTTTCTACCAGCTTTATCAGTATTCCAAATCCTTCTCCCAAAAAAGAACTGGCCTCTCCTAACATATTGAACCTCCAGTGGTTTGTAATTGGCATGGGGTAGGGTCAAATTCACATGATGGAGTCACCAGGGAACATGTGGGGCTGGAACCAGGTGGACCTAGTGGGCCTGGTCATAGAGATGGCAGACAAAGATCCAGCAGTGAGAGACTGGGAGAGCGGAAGGCTGAGAAGTATGCAACATTGACAATCAGGCTGACCTTGTTGAAAAATATGCCTCTAGCTGTGTGACCCCAGACCAGTTTTATTAACCTGTGTTGGAGCTTCATCTTGTCCCATAACCCCAGGGGAATGGTGTGTACTACTCAAGGGTGTGGGTGAGGTGACAGATGGCACATGTGCCCCATGACGGAGGTGTATTAGGACCTTACCAAAGCCCAAGAGCAAGGACTGTGCCTCATTCAGAACAAGTGCTGAGAAATTTCCTTCCCAATGGCAAGGTCTGAGCATTCTACTTTCAACCGGGTTATTTGGGGATGGTGGGAATCGACCTGAGGGCACTTCAGGTGTACTTGGGAACCTGAAGTAACTGTAACTACTCGTTGTTAAGAAGCTCAGCTCTATCTTAATCACCCCCAGGCCCTGCTGTTCCTTTCAGCCCATGCTCACTGCCCCGCCATCCCCACTACCAGGAGGGCCTCTTCCTTTTTTCTCCCCCGGTGAGTCCTCCAAGGCTAAGGTCAAAGGCTGTCTCTTGATGGAAAGCCTCCTGGGATTCACCTCTGCCAATAGCCGTGGTCACACTCCAATGGCACTGCTGATGTCTGGCTCCATGACCACCCATAAAGCCTGAGCTTCTCAAAATAGTAGGTTTTATGTCTTTGTGATGACACCCACTAACATCTCCATGGTTTACACAAATTAGGTGACGGTGGTGGCAAAAATGGGAGAATGAACAAAATTACAGGTGAAACAGCCACTATTTCTTCATTGCTCGCAGGGCCTGGCATTGTGTTGGGTTTTTATGTTATTTTGGGGGTATTTGTAACAGCCAGTTGATAGCTATTGCTTTCTGCATCGATGAGAGAGGGAGCAGACTCAAGGTGATGGAGGATGGTGAACCCAGTGCTCAGGCTTGCCCTCCTTTAAACCACGAGTCTTCAACCAGCCTTTTACAGGACTTAGGAATAACAGCACACATATGCTTCTTGGCACGGTTCCCTCGTATAGACCTGTGCCCAGCCAGCAGGACTGTTCTGAGCAGTGTCCTTGGAGTTCATCATGCTAGCCCCACCACCTCGGCTATCCTCCAATGCACACAGAGGGCGAATGGTCTTGGCAGAGCTGAGTTTCTCCTGCACTTGAGGACTCCTGCTCCGTGACAAGGATAAATCTGAGAATGGAGACATCTTCCAAATGCACAAATTTGAATGGGATGGGAACAATAATATCATCCTTGAACCAAGGGGTAGGCAGAGCAATGGCTTCCAGGGCCTGGTCTTTATCTTGCATCTAAGCCATGACAAAGCAGCTTTTGTACAAAGGAGCTAGATGCTGCCCACTATACTGCTGTCTGCTCCACAGGGAAGAGGAGGTGGGCAGGGGGGACTGCCCAGGTAGCACCAGACATTTAGGGAGAGCCACTGAGTCTATTTTATGACAAACTGTGATTGACAGAATCATGGTTCCCTAAAATGTCTCTGTCTTAGACTCCAGAGTCCGTGACTATGTTACCTTTCATGGGAAAGGGGATTGTGCAGGAATACTTACATTAAAGACCTTGAGATGGAGAGATTATCTTGGATTAACTGGTTGGTTCCTTTATTTATTTATTTATTTATTTATTTATTTATTTATTTATTTATTTATTTATTTTTAACTGGTTGGTTCCTAAATGTAATCACAAGCGTCCTTAAAAGCACTGAACTTTCCCCGCTGAGCACTGTCAGAGGGAGAGGTGACAGGGCAGAAGGAGCAGGAGATGTAGTGTGGCTGGCTTTGAGCAAAGAGGATGGGGCATGTGGGTAGAGGACCCTGGGAGACCTCTAAACAAACATATACACAAAGTCAAAGAAACCTATTTTCACCTAGAGCCTGCAGAAAGCAACATAGCCCAACTGACACTTTGGTTTTAGCTCACTGAGACCCATGTCAGACTTCTGTCCATGGAACTCTATGGTCACACATTTGTGTTGTTTTAAGTTTCTCAGTTGGTGGTAAGTGGTTAAATAATGAGAGTTGACTAATACAAACACCCAGTTTTTGGCATCGCCCACAAACAAACTGACAACCCCACAAAAGAGCAGGGTCTCGCCTTAGCCATGGCCTTGGAGTGCCATACTGCCGGCAGCCCACAGCACCTTTGACAATGACAGCACATTTCCAGAAGGGAACAGTGAAGAGAGGCCATCCAGGGATGGAGACAGGAGCTCATCCCATGTGCTGTAGTCTGGAAAACATTTACCTCCTTTGTGACTTGTGGTTTATTTTTAATATTTTTAAAAAGATTTTTTTTATTTCTTGATGAGAAACACAGAAAGAGAGGCAGAGACATAGGCAGAGGGAGAAGCAGGCTCCCTGCAGGGAACGTGATGTGGGACTCGATCCCAGGACTCCAGGATCATGCCCTGAACCCAAGGCAGACGCTCAACCACTGAGCCACCCGGTTGCCCCTGTGACTTGCAGTTTAAATAACCAGCACTGGATTCCAAAAGGCAGCATGGGGTAAGGGAATATGTGTGACGCTTTCATCCAAAGAAACGGGGGTTCAGATCCTGCTTTACCCATTCACTGGCTGTGAAATCATCAAGAGCTTCCTTAACTTACTCTGAGGATAGCAGGATATAACCTTTGGTGGTTCTGAACTGTTGCTCCTGGAATCTAGTAGGCGTTCAATGATTTTTTATTACTATTATTTTGCTATTTCCTTTTATATTATGTTTTTTCCCTCAAATATTGAGAAAAAAGCCATTCAGATACCTCCTATAAGTGTTAAGTGAAAACTAGCAATGCTATTAAATCACAAGTTTTCCTTTTTTAATTTCTGAAATTTTTACCAATGTAATAGATGAATATAGTTTTAATAGTAAACGATAATTACTAGTAGTAATAGCAAATAGTTAATGATAATTATAGAGCATAGATAATTACAGAGAATAACACTTTGCATTCCTAGCTGTTCTTTTTGATAATATTTACTTTAAATTTTATAATTTTATAAATAATAATTTTATTTATATTTATATAATACCCTCACAATACTGTCACACCTTGATTTTCTCTTTTAAATACTATTAACTTCTTAATACAGAAGAGGATTAAGCTTTCTTAAATTGTGAATAAAGTGAACCACTGTTACAAAGGAAAGGGAATGAACATTCTTCATAAGGATTAAAGGTCACTTCCTAAAGGACATAATTTCTGGGCTGGGTTTTATTTTATTTTATTTTTAAAGATTTTATTTATTTATTCATGAGAGACAGAGATAGAGAGAGAGGCAGAAAAAAAGAGAGAGAGAGAGAGAGAGGCAGAGACACAGGCAGAGGGAGAAGCAGGCTCCATGCCAGCAGTCCAACATGGGACTCGATACTGGAACTCCAGGACCATGCCCTGGGCTGAAGGCAGGTGCTAAACCGTTGAGCCACCCAGGGATCCCGTGGGCTGGGTTTTAAAGAGTAAGAGTTTTCCAGGTGAGTAAATGGAGGAATTTATCTAGGAGCAAAGATCAGCTTGGGAATAAAATAAAATTGTAGCAGAAGGGCCTAGTTAAGTATCTGTAAGTAGGAGAGCATGATATAAATCAGGAAGGGTCAGGAGGAGATCTAGAGCCAGGGAAGGGCACAGGATATGGAGGACCTAGTGTGCATGCTAAAGGCTGATCTTACTCTGAAGGACACAGGGAGCCATTCAAAGTCTTAGAGTAGGAGCATAATAGTCACACTACATTTTAGAAAGGTCTTTTGGATTGGTGGACAGGATAGAATGAATATTTATTTCTTGGGGTAAGTCATCTTGTGGGGGTTGGGAAGTTATGGTAAGCAGGCCAATATTTTAGGAAAAATCAAGAAGATATCCCTGTTAATAGTGGGCTACCACAAGCGAATCATCACGGAAGTTCTTTTTCTTTATTTTCCAGTTACTGAGAGATAATTGACATATAACATTGGGTAAGCTGAGGGTGTACAGCATGATGATTTGATATACCTATTACCGCAAATGATTAGGTCAGTAAGGCTAACACATCCAGTACCTCACATAGTTACCATTGTTTTAGTTGTTGTTGCTGTTTTGTGTGTATGTATGTGGTACAAATTTTTAGGATCTACTCTTTTAGCAACTTTGAATCATGCAATATAATATTGTTGACTATAGTCACCCATGCTCTACCTTAGATCTCAGAACTTCCTCGTGAGACTATTTTTCAAAGAACTCTGGTTGAGGGGTCTCTGAAGCTCAATGAATTCATACTGAGAGATGTAAATCCAGTGAGTTTATTACTTTTTTTTTTCTATGAGGAGCCTCTATTCTCTACATCTGACTTTAGTATACTTGTATTATATTCAGTTGTGGCACTGAACCTTCTCAAGAGTCCAAAAGGACAAGTGGTATTTCCTTGGTACCAATCCTCTGTGTCAATGAGAAGACTGAGGAATTAAAGCCCCACTCTGTGCTAGTATTGATGCCAGACAATGTGCCTGAATGTATCTCATTTGGTTCTTTCATCCTCTTGTGGGGATTTCCATCACTTCAATATTGTGGGTAAGTAACCAAGAGCAGGCAACCATATGGCAAGGTCACCTGTCTGGAGCTGCATGACTGACTAATCAATGGCCAAACCACGTTCCAAAAGAAAGTCTGGCTGATTTCCTCTACTCATGGCCTCCTCACTATTACACATACTATCCTTGTTATCACAGAAGATTTATTGAGGATGTATTGGTTGCTTGACTACATCAACACCTGGAGCTAGGATCCATACTATCCTCACCATCATACAGCTGGGCAAACGTTTACTCACACAGAGATGCCATAAACTTGATTAGATCATAGTCCTCATCAATGATAGAATTGTAATACAAGCTCAGATGACCAGGTTCCAGAATGTGTGTGTTTTACTGTGTCCCGAGCCATTTTCTCTTTCCTTAGAAATCTAATATACTCACTGCTTGAAGAATGAAGTTCAAACTCCATAGCAAGGCTTGCCAACTTCTTCATCTCTGGTCCCTTCACATCTCTTGTTCCCCTTCCCCATACATTGCAAGTCTACTAATCCCTTGCATATTTGGGATCCCAGTATACTTCCTCTTTTTACAGATTTTGCTTATGTTGGAGCCCATAGAGCACCCAGTTCACCATACCTCTCAGGCTGCTTGGGTATCATCAGCTGATCTTTCAAGAGAGTACCAGTGTCAGCTCTGCCAGAAAGAGCATTGTGGCCTTTCCTTGCTCCACCTGCAGATCGCACCAATAATGAATTGGAGGTTCTCATTTGAGTTCCTGGGGAATCCAGCCTGTCCCTCTTCTTGTACACACGTGTCCTTTCTTAATTGTCTACTGTGAATGACTTATCACACCCTGTTATGAGATCGATAACTGGTCAGCTTCTACTTTCACTATGCTAAACACTTGGCTCATGAAAAGCACTTCAAAATATTTTTAGAAACAAGAAAGAGAGACAGGGCAAGAGGAAAGGCAAGGAGGAAAAAAAAATAAAACAGAAATGTGAGCTGCAGTTGCCTGGCTAATCTGCCTTCTTTTTATATTCATGTTAACAGGCATATAAATACTGGGAATTCCCCTTGCTAAATTCAAGTTTGCAAAGCTTTGGTTTTTCATAAGATTACGTCATTTAAGAGGAAATAACTACATTTTTTAAAGAGAAGCCAGACCAAATACTGAGAAGTGTATAATGGGAGAGAAAATAATAAAATCCAGAAAGCAATTGCCACAGATGTAATGTTCACCTCCCCACTACACACACACACATACACACACACAGGCATGCACATGCATGCACACACACGCACACATCAAAAAGGCTCTGCTTTTGCTGAATCTGCAGTAGCTAAAGTCATTAATTAAAGCCATTTCCAAATCTACATTGACCAGAATGATGATGTCAATAAGATCAATCATACTAATTGGCCTGTTATAAGAATCCCAAAGACAAAATTATAATCACAATATCCATCATCATAATATATCAAATGGAAAAAGAAAATATGGGTGGATATGTCTCTTGAATGGCTAAGAAAATTTTAGACTGAAGGAAATTAAAAAAAAAAAAAGAAAGAAAAAAGAAAAAAAAAGAAAAGAAAAAAGAAAAGAAAAAGAAAAAATTTCCAAAGTGGTTGAAGCAATCCTTTGTGGTCTTTTAAGGAAAATACTTCTTTGGTGTCAAACAGGAAGGCATTTTTTTTCATAGTATGGTCAGGGCACACTCTCCAAAGTTTGCTAGGTAAAACATGTTCAGGTTTTATTTAACATCAGGCCATTCTTCCCTTTCCAAGGTTGACCGTTAGCTTCAGGCGCAAAGCTATTCCTGAGCTTTGCTGTGAAGTGGGTCTGCCTCTTTCAAGCTAGATGGTCTTTGGCCAGATTTCGTCTTACTGACCTTGTAGGATGAGCAGTGTAAAGGACACCCTTCCACAAACTCCATAGCAAAATAAATAATCCACAGATGACTGTCCTGCTACCTGCACTTGCCACAGGTCCCAGCTGAGGTCTGTGACAAATCTGGCTCAGCTATGACAAGTCTTAGGCCTTTGAACTTTCTTGACATCTTGTAATCTTTATCTTTGGGCACTTCCTGTGTGTGTTTAACTTGCTCACAAACCATGATGTGCTGTGGATCCTCTCCTAGCTCTTTTACAAACTCTTTCCTTGAGGGGAAATGGAAACTCCAGGCAGGGTTTCAGGTTTGTGTAAAATCCTGCTGAGAAAACCTTACATTCGATGCTTCTGGTTCCATAAAAGTGTTTGAAGTAGATTCCAGGCACTACAAACATTTTTTTTTAAGTCTGATTTTCCTTTGCATTGAGGAGGGAGAAGGGGGGAGATGGTAGGAGGCTTTGTGTCCGCATGTCTAATATTATAAGAAATCTTGAAGTTTTGATAGACTTAATCCCTACCGCAGGAGTGTATAAAATAGCAGAGTTAAACTGCCAACAAAAACCAGGACCACACCAGGAAAGCCGTTGGCTTTCAAGTGGCTACCTGCCAGATCCTGCCTGGCAAAACCCCAGCTAATGAATGAATGCACAATATCCCAATGTATAAAGCTGGACTTGGCTTTGCCTGGGTCTAGGTGAGGTCTGAGGTGACCATCTCTGTTTGGCACATTGCTGTTCACATCTAGGGATCTCTATCTCCTTCAGAAGATATGCGTATGAAGCAGAGATTTTCTAGCAATCCATTTGTGCATTTGTAAATGCCCTTGGAAGCTTTATTGGTTCTTCTCTCCATGTATATGTGTGCGAGTGTGTGTGTCAGTATATTTTTCCTACTAAGTTTCTTTACGGATTATGACAACTCACAGATCTTTCTTTGTCTTTTCCTAGTTGCTGCTGTTCAGACCGATTTTCATCTTGCATATGATTTTAATACAAGCGCTTGTAATATGATTACATTAACTGTTGAGCAATATCGCCTCAGCAGAACCAAACCACAGAATTCTTTTTTTAACTACACTGGGGATGCCTCGGCGCTATCTACAGTGTCAATTCTCCACTAAAGTGCACTGGGCAGATAGGCTGGGTTTTAATTCGTGTGTAAATATGTATTTGCGTGACTGGATGTAATGATGCAGAAGAAGGACATGGCGGGGAAGTACATCGTGCACATTTTTCTTGGAGTCAAAGTAGGTTCTCCTTCCTCACTCAAGGATTCTAGTGACTTCCCAGAAATGTATCCTCTTTTTAAGTTTGGCCTTTGGCAGAAAGGGTAGTTTTGGTTTCTTCTACTAGCCCTCCAGAAGGGAATGGTAGGAGATCCATGAGCTTTGGGTAGTGAAGTCAAGAAAGAAAGTCTTCTACTGAGGCTTCTTTGAAGAAACACCTCTTGACAAGATTCTGAAGCTAAAATCATGATTGCTGGTGCTGAGGATGATCATGGTGATAAGGAAAGGAGGAAAGAGGATGGTTTGGCCTGATTTCATTCAGTTATTAGATGTATGTGATCGTTAGAATTCTGTACAATCAGTAAAGGAGCCCTGGGATCCAACTGTTTGGTTGGGTTATTTGTTTCCAGAACAGTTGAGTGTCAGCATTTCCACCCCATTGTCTTAATAAAAAGAAGTTTCTGCAATTCCATTAATTACAGGATAAAAACCATCCTCTACGTTGCCTCTTGACATGGAAGTATTCCAAGACTTGTTTTCATCAGACCATGTACCTAGAATTTGTTGTTGTTTAGAAATCGTGAACCTGTCATTTGGAGAAAATATGTGTGTGTGGAGGATGTTTTATACTGGAGGAGACAGACAAAACCTCATTTATCTTCTGGTACCTGTTTGAGATTCTTGGGGAAGGAATAATGCAAGCCTCACAAATCTTCTGGTGTGTCCCATAACCCCCCCAATCCAGATAGGACTTTCTGTTTTTTTGTTTGTTTATTTGTTTGTTTGTTTAAGATTTTATTTATTTATTCATGAGAGACACACAGAGAGAGGCAGAGACAGAGGCATAAGGAGAAGCAGGCTCCCTGTGGGGAGCCAGATGTGGGACTAGATCCCAGGACCCCAGGATCATGACATGAGTGGTAGATGCTCAACCACTGAGCAACCCAGGCATCCTTGGTTTGTTTGTTTTTATTGTTGTTTCTTCTTTTATGAGCATTAAATATGTGAGTATATTTTTTCTGTATGTTTTTGTTCCAGGTTCACATCTGATGTTCTTTGCTTGACTTAGACACTATAGATCTGATAAGGGTAACAAAAGATGACCCCATTCTCTAGAGCAGCTGTTAATGATTCCTGATTTTTCCTGATGATTTAAAAAAGAAGGAACTCATGGATCTTCCATTAACACTGACTGAATTTTTTCCCGTCCCCCCACCTTCTTTGACATCAAGGCAGAAGGCTCTTCTGCTCTGAGCTGACATGTCTGCAAAATGTCATAGGAAAATAACCTTATTTCTTTTGTGACTTGGGTGATGCAGCCTGATTCCAGCCAGGGACACATTTCTGAAGACTCTCATTAGGGACTTCTCTTGGCAGTGACTCTGGACAGGCTAGGCCAAAGGATCTCTGATTCCTAGAATTTTAAGAATGGTCTGTGCCAACGACCATTGCTATCCAGAAGCCCGTAGTTAGAACCTGTAGAAAAGGCTCACTGTCTTGAAGCGCCCTTGGGAGACATCTTACCTCAAAATCTCCTTGAGCCTATTTACTGGGCAATGCCTGCTCAGAATTCCTAAAAGGGTTGAGAGTACCACCCACCCTGTAGGGGTGCCTGGGTGGCTCAGTCAGTTAAGTATCTGACTCTTGATCTCAGCTCAGGTCTTGATCTCACAATTGTGAGTTTGAGCCCTGTGCTGGGCTCCGTGCTGGATGCAGAGTCTTTAAAAAACAAAAAACAAAAAACAAAAACAAACAAAAAAAACCCCACTCTGTAATGGGGACAGTTTATGGTGTTTTCATTTGATCCCACATGAAGATGAGCAGAAAGACAGAGATGTGCCTATAACGTTTAACTTCTGACTCTCTGGGGGAAAACAGCCTTTTTCTATGGTAATAGTCCTGCTATGGCAAGTTCCCAGCTGCCAACATGACCTCCCAGGAAGTGAAACTGGGAGGCATTGTCTTGTCTATTCTCAGCTCTTCCTGAGCCAAGACTGGCTTGGAGACCAAAGACCTGGCTTGGATTTCAGATATTCTCTCTCCTAGCATAGACAAGTTACTTTTGAATCCAGTTAAGGCCTCTGAAACTGAGAATGAGCGCCTTCTTAGCTGGGTGTGAATCCAGTGACAAAGCACAGGGGGTAGTCTTCTCTGGCATGAACAACATCGTCTTCATCATCAATTAACCTCTCAGGTGCGTGGATGACATCACGGATCTCATACATTCATTCTCATTTCATCTTGCCAATGTGGATGCTATCATTATTCCTATATAACAAAATAAAATTTGAGTTTTGGAGAGGTGAAGAAATTCCTTTATAAAAGGTATTAGCTCATGCCTGCCTATCTACTCTGACAATCCATTTCACCCCTATGAGATGCTTAATAAACTTAGTTTTTAAGCTGGAAAGAAAAACATTAAAGACAGATGATATCACCTTGGAATCCCAAGATTGGAGTAGATCTCCTCAAGAAAGATAGCCAAGATCTCTGATGTTAACAAAAATACAAATATCACTCTTTTACCTTCTCCCATTGATTAAAGAGTGGTAGGCTATACACAAAAGATATCTAGCCATGACCTGCATTCTCTGATTATGCTATTTATCACTCTTAGGGAGCTGTGGAGACTGGATAGCCATATTATCAATTTATTTACATTTTCTTTCTTAGGGAAGCAATGTATAAGGTTGACAAACTTGGGGTTACCAAACCCCCATCTCTTCTGTTTACTAGTTGAGTGAACTAGGCCAAGTTACTTCTCTTCCCAAGGTATCAGAAGAACATAATCTACAAACCAAGGAAATTCATGAATTCCTCACTGATGTGTGTGTTTGCGTGCACGCCTATGTGTGTGGGAGAGAGAGAGAGAGAGAGAGAGAGAGAAGAGAGAGAGGGAGAGGGAGAGAGAAAGGACATAGATAATGAGTGTGAGCACCTTGAGGGCAGAGCCTGTGCCTACTAGGTTTGTGCCTTCAACATTTACTCAGCATTAGTTTTGTCCCTATTTGGGGAAGGGCTGAATCAACAGTCTGGAACAAAAATCATCACCCAAAAGACAGTTTATGGGTGATAGCACTATTTACTCCAGTCCAAAAGAGCCTATAAAAACCCCCCTTAGACCTTTGACGTTTGGAAAATGACAGCTCTGTGTTGTTGTTGTTTTAATTTCCAAATCAAGACGAGATACCCATTTCTTTAATGTGAGCTTACTTTCAATGTAAAGTAGCCTCTGTAAAGCAACAACAAGAAACAGCTTAATAAATTAGGAATAAATAATGTACGACACTGCAAATTGCATCCCCAATAATCTATCATACATACATCAGCTACGGATAATGCAAGATAACAATAACCCTTTGATTTAATTGGGCTCGTGGGTGGTAGCATATGCATTATAATGGTCCCATTGACATTGTTTTGCACCCAAGGAATCAAATCAATGCCCCCTTGCATATTAAGCAGTGTGTGGTCCTTTCTCCCCTGGAAGCGCACATGTGTTGCTGTGAGCATTAGCAAGAGTCAGACACGGGCTTGGAGGGGTTGAGAAGTGACCCTGGAGTTGCAGCGGGGAGACCAGGCAACATCATATCCCGTCGCTTTCAGTGGCACGGTGTGTTCTTTGAAAAGTCTTGCAATGGTTTTAGAAGATTTCTTTCCAGGTCTGGCTGCAATATTAACGAAAATGTCTAGTAATAACAGCCTAATTGTATGTACGAGCGTGCAGTATTGACATATACAGTATTATCTCCCCCATCTCTGCCTCCGAACCACTGCGATGCACTCTACTAGGAACAATGCAAGAGTTACCATATCAGATGACCTTGGCCACACGTGAGCAGTGCTCATAAATACTAATCTGGCAAATTCCATCTCGTTTGGCACCAGAAGGGCAGTTTAATTCTAGCTACTCCAATCCTGGTTCTCCGAGAGCAGCGTATTGAAGCAGTGCTGATACAACTATCAGATCTAATACGTTTTGCACCATCCTTCCCCGAGAGAGATTGGGGCGCTGGTCTCCCCATCCCAGAGCTAGGCAGGGAACAGAATCACCACATGGCTCTGGGGGCCCCGGGAAGAGAACGTGCAGAGAGTGTGGGTCTTCCTCCTTCTCCAGAGGGCAGCTTGTCTGTGTCCAGCGGCCCCATCTTGCTGATGGCCACACTGGCCCCTCCGCTTACATTATGCAAATCAACTTCTGGAACAAGCTTCTATTCATTGTCAGGCTGGAAACCCAGCCTTCCCCAGCCCCGAAGCCTGGAAGCTGAGCAGCGCTAGGCAATTATCTGTTTTGAAGGAATACACTGATTTGACATTCTTAAGAAGTCACAGACGTCTGATTTCATAATATAATTTGTAGAAGTAAAAAAGGCAAGTTAAACATTTGCTTACACATATCATGTTTACATGTGTTCAAAGAACTTTCCAAAACTTTGCAGGCTCATCCAACTGCATCTTTTTTAAGCTCGCTTCGCTCTTGTAGGTTTGCAAACAAATTCCACAGCACATTCAACCGCAAATTGATTTACTTTTGGGGAAACTCCTTGAGTTTCACGACTTTCTTCTCGCTGTTTAACGTACACACAGATGCAAAAAAGAAAAAACAATCTCCTAACACAGGAACACAAATCTGGCATCCGGAGGAGTCAATTTTTTTTTTTTCATTTATTCTCAAAGTGAAGGGAAAGCAGCAATGGATGTGATCCAGATCACAGGAGTGTGCAAATGACTTCTTGGGACCCGCTGGCATTGTGACTGACAGCCACAGTCGGGGCAGGGGAGTGAGGGGAGAGCAGCGTCCCCGTGCGATGGAAGACCACATCTCACTGAGCACGTGCCCGGGGTGCCTGGCTGGCCACCACTTGGTGAAGGTGCCACCACCAGGGCAGGCATTCAAGTCTGGGAGGTGCCTTGGAGACCCCAGGCTCCCGCTCTTCCACTGGTTAGTCAATCAGTCCCTGAGTCCACATGTCACTTGCGGTCACTCTTCTATCTCTTCTGAATGTCTTCTGTCACTTAGCCCTGGGGCTCTGGCAGTAGCCTCCCAAATGGTCTTGCTGAGGGGAAATGATAAACTGCACATCTGATCCCAGTGACATCCTTGTTTGACTTACCAGGATTCCCCTTCTTTCAGGATAAAGGGTCAACTCCTTAGCAGAGCTTGGAAGGTCGTTCACAACCAAGCCCCAGCTTTCTTTAACAACCTCATCTCCGTGGGCATGCATCAGGCTCCAACCACATGCTGCATGTATGCCATTTTGTCTATCCCACAGGGCCTTTGCACTTGCTACTTCTTTGAGAATATCCTCTTGTCATTTTTCACCTAGAAAATCCTACTCATCCTTCAAAATCATCTCAGATATCACTTCTGGAAATCATCCCTGAACACCCAACACAGGTTTAGGACTTTCTTCCTTATGTCCCTAACACCCTACACTTCTCTACCATGGCATCCTCCACTTTATAGGATTGCCTGCCTCTTTAATAGTGTTTGTATCACTAAAATTTAATTTTTGAGAGCAGGGCTATGTCTATTGTGAGTTGGCAAAATATATCTTGTTTGGGACCATGATTTGGTCACCTCTGTAGAGACAGCATCAAACAGATACAGTTCCTAAAATGTAATAGAGACCGTATAATGGTTTTCCCATAAATGAATGAGTGAATAAGTGAATGAATTATATAATGAAAGTTAACTAGTGTATAATCACTCAAAAGGGTGTGACTCAGACCCTTATAACCCACCAAGGATCCCTCATAGAATGATCTGAACAAAAGAGCCAATGAATGCTGCAGATTCCCTGCTTGATGAGTAGAGTAACCATGAACTCAGGTGGATGGATGACGTGGCAAAGCAACATCACTGCATTGATTCCTCATCTTCAGATTTTACCCTTCCTTCTTTCTTTGTGGTTTGTCCCCTGGAGATGCTGGAGGGGCCCTCAGACAGGGTGACCTTATAAAAGAATGCTAAATCCTGGAGGAGAATCTGGAGAGCTTGAGGGAAGGATGGCAGGTGGCATCTTCTTCCAGCTGAGCTGGCCCAAGGCTTTTCTGGCCAAGAACCACAAATGTGCCTGGCCAGCTTCTCCTAGGCTGGGGTTTCAGGATACTCCCTGGCCTACATCTGGCTCCACGAGAGGAGACCATGACCTCCCTGACAAGGTATGCATCTCATGACTTTTAGGGCATGTCCTGGAATTTGCTCAAGACACCAAAAGCAGGGCCTTTGACTAAAAGACTCCACTGAATGCAACACTAACAGCATAAAACTAAGGAGGCCAAAGTTTACCAACACATGAGACTTTCAATCTGCCTGACTTCTGTCCCTGAATAAAGGAGCATATGTCCAGCCTTGAGCCGTCCAAGGTTTTTGGTTTTGCTTTTGTTTGTTTCCCTTTGAGAAGTCTGTGAATAACCTGGTGTCCAGGCCAGAAAGAGTGACTCTGGACGCTCTCATTACTTTGCAGCCTGGTTGGCGGCCCCCCTCTGCAGCCAGAGCTCTGCCATTAAGGCCTGGAAACCCACAGCGTTAATAGGAACCAGGCAGGGAAAGTGAAGTTCAAACCAGGATTATACTGTGGAGGCTTCCAGTGCTGCTCGGCCGCGCGAGGTCTGGTGCAGTCACGCACTGCTACGGCTCCCACAGAAGTGCTCCAGGCGGACGTGTTGGCAGTGGGGGCAGGGGCTCATGCTCCAGTGCTTTCCGGGTGTTTCTGTCCAAACTGACAACTGCCAGAGACCCTTCCCTGGTTCCTGGGAGCTAACCTGGTCTTGGAGCCCCGGATCCCTGTGCAACCCAGCTGGAAATGTAAGCAGGGTCAGGAAGTTTCTGGTCTCTTCTTCAGACTAGTCCTCACATGCTTCTGGAGGCTACAGGAGGGAGAAGGTTGCAGGCGGTAGAGGGCCTTCTCTTGCAGGCCTGCGGACCAGGAGGCAAGATTCAGGAACCAGAAGGAAGCAGGCATGGACACACCTCCCGGGGGGTGACCTAATGGAACTACTGGCAGAAAATTAATTGGATGCTATCGGTCTCTTGTGGTAACTTCCAAAGCTCATGCTACTGCACTCAGGAGAGAAAATGAACAGAGGATGGCTCTTCACAAGGCTTGATGCTCCCTCATCTGTTCCAATACTTGATGAGAGGCATGGGCTACTATCCTGGCTCTACTCTGCAACCTGCATACATGCCACCTTGGAACATCCATGTCCCCAAAGAAGCTCGGTGTCACTGCCATTCAGAAACAGAACCTCTGGCCTCCCTACAATTCAGAAGCTCTTGCAACCGATTGGGGTGCCTGTCATTGAAGCCCTGTGCTTCCAAGACCAACACACGGCTGTGGCCAATGGTATGGAGGTAGAGGAGACCACCTAGAGAAAGAGAGAAGCCCAGTGCTGTGCTGTGGGAATCATGAGTAGCCCTCAGGACCCAAGCATGAGGAGAGTGGAGGCTGAGGGTAAGGGAAGTGATCAGGGCCTAAAAACATACACGATACTCTCATCAGTAACTTGATTTCCTAACTTCTCTGTGTCTTTTACTTTGGGTTTTTCCATGGAAAAGCTGGACTGATTTATAAAGCAGGGTTTCCAAGTGAATTTTTGCTAACATGCACAGTGAGGTGATATCCTATTACGTGTGCGTGTGCGTGAGAAGAATGAAAACATATGTATATTTATATATAATATATATCACTATTACACATTAATAATGAATCCTGATGATATGTAGTAGGTATTTATATATTATGTTACCAATATATATTAATATATGTTGTATTAATATATATTACTTAAAATCACAAAAGAGAATTCCTTATCATTGTAGAAAATTTGGAAAATACCACATAAAGAAGAAAATGTAAATCATCCATGATTGCATTGCCCAGAGGATGAAAACTATTAACATCTTGATGCACTTCATTCTATCAGCAAATATTATGTTACATATTTGAGATCACACTGAATAAACAATTTTATATCTGGCTTTTCTCAATTAATGTTGCATCGTCAGTAGGTTTTTCACTTTCCACCTTTCTCAGGGACCTACGATCTGTTTTAGGGTAATTTTCATTTTGTTTAATAAAGATACATTTTCATTTTCATGGAGAGAGAGAAAGAGAGGGCAGGATTTCTGTTACTTCTAGATACTCCAGTTGTTGATACTTGCCCATTCTCGGGATATCTACAGCCTCTTGGTAGTTTGACCCAAAAAGAATCAAACCACCTGCTATCGATGTCCAAAATATAGGTCAATTCCATGGAAGCAATTAGCCACACTGAGCTCAAAGGTAGTCTGGTCCCCTTATAGAAGAGCCACGTGAGACCCGGAGGGGCAAAAGGAGGAGCCACATGCCACTAAGTGACCAGGGAACTGGCATAGAATGGAAACGTCCCCTCTCATGAAAGTTCAGGCAAGAGGCTGCCTGAGTGTCTACCTTCAGATTAGATGTTGTATTGTCATGTTTATTTATTTATTCCCACAGTATGGGAATCCATGGGTGAGAGATAACCTGGCATTCCAACTGTGAGTAATCATTATGTTTCTCCCTCTTTTTTTTAATTGAAGTATAATCAACATACAGTGTTAGATTAATTTCAGATATACATATAATGATTCAGCAATTCAATGCCTTGCTCACTGCTCATCAAGATAAGTGTATTCTTCATCCGCTCTACCTGTTTTACCCTGCCGCACCCAGCCCCCCTCCAGCAGCCACGGGGGTGGATCTAGAGGGTGCACAGCTAAGTGAAATACATCAGTCAGAGAAAGACAAATCTGGGTGTTCCTTAACCAAATTGGAAACATCCAGATCAGGCCTAGATAGAAATTTGATGGGATATATATATTTTTAAGATTTTATTTATTTATTCATGAGAGACACACACACAGAGAGAGAAGCAGAGACACAGGCAGAGGGAGAAGCAGGCTCCATGTAGGGATTCCGACGTGGGACTAGATCCCGGGTCTCCAGGATCACACCCTGGGCCGAAGGCAGCGCTAAACCTCTGAGCCACCTGGGCTGTCCAGGATATTTTTAATTGGGCTGGCCAAATTTAGAAAGGAACATTTTCTTTTCTTCCTGGTAAACGTGTGAGTTTGGGGAGAAGAGTATTTCAGGGGCGTGGAGTAAGAGGGAAACTTAATCCCATTATGACTTCAAACCCTTACTTCATTTGGCCAGAACAGATTCAAAAACAAAACCTCTGCTTGATTGAGCACGCAACCTGCCGATGTGTAGATCTGCCCATGTATGTACAGATATGTAACAGGTGGTTTTGTCCAGGAACGCTTGGGAAAATTTCAAGTGAGATCCTCCCATGAACTCCTGTGTGCCATACACCATGCCAGACAAGGCCATTCGGGAGGCCTGCATCCAAGATCTTTGTAGCCCTGTATCAGTGAGCTCATGTGATCAAATCTACGGCATTCATACATGTCAGAAAATAGAAAGTATCATAAAGAGTAGGCAGTCGAGCTAGAAATACAAAGGGGTAATTATTTCTAGTTGAGACAGCAAGATAATTTTCCATAAATCCTAAAAGACAAATATTAGGCCAAGAGATATTCATGGGACAGTTGCAGAGTTTGGAGTTACCTCTTAGCTGGATGGCCTGGGACAAAAGCCCGTTCTCTCAGAACCTCATTGTCAGTGTCTTTAAAATGGGGCCAGTGCTCGTTGCTGCCTGTGAGGTGGCTGTGGAAGTAAATGTCATTATGAGCAAAAGCACTCTGCATCGTCCTACCTGCATATGCCACACACTCATGGCTGCATACCCCCCTCATGGAGAGAAAAAGTGTTGCCATCATAATCAGTGAAGGACTCCACATGTCAGTAGTACATTGGACTCTGATTTGCAATGGTCTTAGTGGCTTCTCCCATAGGCCATCACCACAGCCTGGGCAGTGTGCCTAAAAGAAGAAAATTACCTCAAGTTTTGCTTAGTGAGCACCTGCTATGTGTCACTGACAATACATTGTCTCAAACCCAATGCCCTGTTATCCCCCTTAACAAATGAGACAGCTGAGTTTTGAGAGGAGGACCAGCTGCTCTTGATGTGCACATTGCGGGGAGTTCAGCTAGAATGGAAGCTGAGGCCAGCTCAAGTCCAGTCCCCATTGTTTTGGGCACCACGTCATGCAGACCCCTGTCCTAACTCTCACTGGAACCAGACTGGGGAGAGGATCCAATGGCATTAGGCAAGGCAGTCAGCAAAAGACCAGCGGTGGCTTATATCTATGCAAGCATTCTTCTGTTTAATAGTTGCTGGGCACCTACTATGGGTCAGGAATCATAGTAGGCGCTGGATATCAGAACAGAATAAATCCCCATCATAGTTGAGGGGATTCTGTAGCCCAGAACAGTGAAGGCTGTGTAGACAATAAAGAAAGCACAGTACATGAAGGATCCCACCACTTCCTCTTACTCCCTGTCTATACTGGTCTTCTGTCTCCCATATCTCTTGGAGAACTTTGTTTGGACAAAGCCTTGAAATTTCCTGTTCTGTTGGGCCCTTTTCCTCAAGACCTTTTCTGCCTATTTATGTCCATAGGACTTGCTTAAATCCTTCTGACAGAAGACTTTCTCCTTCCTGAAATTCTAATGAGAAACTGTAGAGCCCACCCCAGAATATATGCATGCCCCTATTATGCCTAGCCACCCAGTTGTTTCATATCTTAGATTTAGATTACATTTATGGGTCCATCTATGATTTAAGATGATAAAACTCAACAATGTCCATATCTTTGAGCACAGGCACGGCACACAGTAAGCAGCTAGCAGGTGTGTTTCAACTTGAATTGTGGAAAGGAGGTAAGTGTCTGGAGAGTCAGAAGCTGTGTTGCATAGCCCTGCCAATCAGAAGGCATGGATTTTAACAGTTTATGTGCCCAGGGGAGTCACTGAGATGTGATTGATAAATGAGTCAGATCCAAGAAAGTCTTTAGGACCAGTGTTGAATCTTTTTCAGTCTGGAGTAAGATATGGGACGAGGGGAAGCTTGCAGTGTGTTGGAAACAGAATTAATGCAACTTCTTCACATCAGCAGATCAGCCCCGTGTTGGGATAGAACATCACCCATGCCAAGCCAGGCAGAAAGTTGTCAAGCCCCTCCGTCTAGGTAGTCAAAATAATTGGGTTTTATTTGCTGATATAAATCAGATTGAAAGTAGATCCACTTTCCCCCTTTGTTGACGGATATATGTGTTTTGGCAATTCATTCACTGCCTGAGGTTTCTTGTACCATCAAGTTGGCTTCTTGGTGAATGTCTGAGTGCTAATCTCAAGCAAGGCAGCAAACAGCATCCCTGAGCAATGAAACTGTCCCTTAATTCAAATTGCCAAACAGTTGCTTCCATCAGTTATGAGTCTGTTTGCTCTTTTTAAGTTCAGACTCAGTATTTTCACCCCTTGGGCACTGAATCATCTGAAAAGGTAAAGGTTGCAGACTTTGCCAAAATCCCAGGCCCTAGGAAGCACAGAATTGCTGTGCCAGCTCAGAGTCACGACGGGGTCTGCTCATACTCCAGCAAAAAGAAAGGCTCAGATTAATGTGAGTCGCTAGAGATCGTGGTGACCCCTTTGGAGTGAGAACCGTGAATATGTGCACAGATCAGGGGCAGGGGGCATAAATAGTTCCCTGGTTCATCCTGGCAAAAATAAAGCCATAGGAAGGAGGAAGGGGTGTTCTTGTGCCCATTCTCTTAGCACATTCTGTTTGCATGTGTACCATGTGTCAGGGGCCATGTGGAGGGTTAATGAAGAATGCATTTATAGGATGGGGCCTCTGCCCTCAACATACTCAGGCTGCTCACCAAGCTTGGGTTGACTGTCCTAGAGGCATGTGTAGTAAAGGAGGGTTCTACAGGGTTCTTTGAGATATGGAGTAGCCTAGGTCAGACAGAAGCTGGGTCTCAAGCCCAGTTCTGCTTTATTTTAGCTAGTTGTCCTTGGACTTAGTTATGGTCCCAAAATCTTTCTGACTTTGAGTGTTTGCTTGTTTGTTTGCTTCTGCTGTAAATGTAGCATTAGGCAAAGTGTGCAAAGTACTTAGTACCCAACCCCATCACATAATAATTGCTAAATTCATGGGTGCTCTATCATTACCACCATTATTATTGCTGGTATTGTATGACCATCATCATCATCATCATCATCATCATCATCATCATCAGTACTAACTGGGTGAGGGAAGCCTTCATAGTCATAGAGATAATTAAGGTTCTAAAAGACATTCAGGGATTCCCAAGCTGCCCCGGGGAAGAAACACATCATAGAGAGAAGAAAGACTTTATGCAAAGACTCAGAGGTATGGGAGAGCTATAAGCTACTTTCAGGGACCAGCAATAGTTGAAATGACTGGCAAAAAGATGGATTTCTGGATGAACTGGGTTAAAGGGTATTGGTATTTGAGTCTTTTGGAGGGTTGAGGTATATAGCCTATGACGATGATCAAACTAGGTGAGGTCATGTTGGGTATTCTGTAGAGCTCAAATACTGCCCTGGAAATAAGTAGAAATTACTGACAACTTTGGACCAATGCATGGCAGTCAGAGTGGAACCTAGTTTGGAGGAGACTTGGAAATACACATGGCTAGTGAGATCAGGAAGGAAAAGGTACCTAAAGAATGGAGTTGTCACTAAAACAGCCCACCAAAGGAAATAGAAGATAGGTGGCTAAGGTTTCTTCTAAAAGGTCACAGAATAAATTTCTTCCCTCCTGTACCCAGGCAAGTCTTTTTCCTTCTCTAGTTCATGAAACAATTTTTCTAGAAGATTTTATTTATTTTAGAGAGAGCCAGAGCATGGGCAGGGGTAGGGGTAGGGGTAGAGGGAGAGGGAGGATCTCAAGCAGACTCTGAGCTGAGTGGAGAGCCTGACTCAGGGCTCCATCTCATGACCCCCAGATCGTAACCTGAGTGGAACCACGAGTCAGATAGCAACCAAGAGTCAGACACTCAACTGACTGAGCCACCAGGTTCTCCATCTAGTTCATGAAAGAATTGAAAAGTTACAGTTTAGATTTTTATTTGCAAAAGATTCTAGGACTGTAAGACCTACTCTTACCATTCCTGACAGATGTAAAATGTGAATTTTCTCTTCTGATGCCTCTGTTTGATGACCTCAGGTGAGCTGGGCTCCACATAGATAGAGGATCTACTTCCAGGATGTATTCCTTTCTGGCAAATGGCATCTGCACGTCCAGATCTTTTAAAAGATCTGAAAGAATTATTTGGGTGGAAGAAAAGGAAAGGAAAGCAAAGCAAAAATAAAAGAAGTGGGATTTCTTTTTTGAGTACTAGGTTCTCTGATACTATTTAAAAGAGTCTTTAAAAGAGATTTTAATTTAAAAATGTATGCCCCAAACTTTTCAGAAAGACTTCTGCTGTGTAATGTAATAGGCCCCTGAAAATTTACTTCTAGTTTATTCAGAACTGGTGCTGAGAACATAGAGATGAAACAAATGTTGTTCTTGCTCTTAGGAAGCCCATGTCCAAGGCAGGACAGAGGCAAGAAAGTGCTAGAATGGAGGCAGGACAGCAAAGAGAGTAGGGGCCCAGAGGGGCAGCCTCATCTGCCTGGGGAGGAAGGCAGAGCTTTTGCAAGAGGATCAAGTCGAGCTTTCTGTGCCACAGGGGTGGATGCATTTGCCATATGGTGACCACATTTTTGGAATCAAAAATCGGGATAGATGATCTGACACAAGGTCTGTCGATGGGACACAATATTTGAAATCAAGGCTGTCCAAGGAAACCCAGGACATATGGCCACCATAACGAATCATTACTGTGCATACAGGGGGCATGGTTTGATCCGCAGGATAACCGAAGCCAGGATTCAGGCAGACAATTTACATTAATGCTTAACTGCAGATGTATAAGAATTGCATTTCCTGACCTTATTTATCAGACAAAGCAAAGGCTAGGGTGCTAAGTAATTCACAGCAATCTTTAAAAAGGCAGACATGCCTGAACCTTAGAATGGCAGGGCTAGAAAGACCTTTAGTGACCACCTGGTCTAAACTTCATCTCATTGTACTGAGAAACTGAGGCAATCTATCAAAAGCATGTAACTGTGATAGGACAGAGCTGGGGGTGGGTGTTGTCTGAAGTCTAGTTGGGTGCTATTCCTTGCACTTACACCAGAAAAGCCCATGCATGATGAGAAACCCAAACATTCTGGCATTGTACCCACTAAGTAGACATTCAATAGACCACCCCCTTACCAAAAGACCAGAATGCCATATTTGATGACCTTGAGCTCAGATCTCACCAGGATATTGACAATGTCCCAATTGAATGAGTGCCACGCCATTTAAAATGTAGAGGATTGTTGTGACAAAAATCGGTAGTTCTAGAGTCCCGAGTCCTTCGATAGTTTTCTGATAATTCTCCACTGATGATGAGGTTGTGAAAAATGAAAAAGTTCATTGCAAAACAGGAGGGTATTTCCTCATGAGCTTTCAGGAGTCAGAGTTCAATCTTGGCTGGGCAAGTGAAAAATCACAGGTCTACATGTCTTTCTTTAAGAAGGTATCAACGAGAGATGGGAACCCACTTGATAACCAAGCCTGCTGATCCCTAACCCTCAGTCTTTTCAATTTGGAAAGAGGCTGAGCTCAGAAGTGCTCTTGCCAAGAAATGGTTAGTACCTTTGCAGCCAGCCTTCCCAAAATACGAGACTCCTGTCTAGCATGTGAGAAGGGCAGAAAGAGAAATGGCTTTTTATCTGGTGTTCACAAGCATCAACTCAAAACTCTGAGGCATTCTCCTCCTAGTGTGGATATGGGCCGGACAAATGATGATTAAGAAGGACTAATTGTATGTCCTGTGCTTGGCTTATACATCTCTTCCTTGGAATTTCAGAAAAATCACTCAGGAATCTAGAGCTATTTGTGGTCATGTGATTTAGGCCTGGAAACTACCAGTGCATTTTCTATTTTCTTTTCTTTTCTTTTTTTTCTTTTCTTTTCTTTTCTTTTCTTTTCTTTTCTTTTCTTTTCTTTTCTTTTCTTTTCTTTTCTTTTCTTTCTTTTCTTCTCTTTTCCTTTCCTTTCCTTTCCTTTCCTTTCCTTTCCTTTCCTTTCCTTTCCCTTTCCCTTTCCCTTTTCCTTTTCCTTTTCCTTTTCCTTTTCCTTTTCCTTTCCTTTCTTTTTTTTCTTTTTTCCTCTTCTCTTCTTTGCTTTGTTTTGCTTCACTTTGCTTTGCTTTTCATTTCTCCCTATCTGGGCTAACATCCAATAGTGACCTGAACTAAATATGAATTATTCTTTGCCTAGATGCTGCTAGAATCTAAGATATTCCCCTCAACATATTGAGCATTCTTAGCCATCCATCCCTGTGTCCACCCATCCACCCATCGGCCTATCTATCTCCCTTATCATCCACCCAGCCAGGCATTTCTCTTTTCTTCTCTTCAGTACAGATCAGCAGTCATTTCCTGAATCGCATCTAAGTGCCAAGCATGCACGCGATACACTGCAGCAACAAAGATAAATATGACCTAGACCTTGAATTAGAGAGATCACTCATAATCTCAGAGGCAGACGTGCAGTTATATCTTGATAAGTGCTATAAAGGCTTGATAAGTGCTTGATAAGGGCAGGGCCTGGGGTGCATTCCGTGCAGTCTTGAAGCAAGCAGGAGTTGGCCATTTGAAGGGAGAGCAGGTAGGAAACACCACACTGAGGGCTGGTAAACCAAACCTGGAGATGTAAGGAGCTACCAGTAGCTGCATATTTCTAGATCAGGAAGTGTGAGGTGGAGGCTGACAGTGCTGGGGTTGGAGAGCTAATGAGGGTCCAAGTCAGAGTGGAAAATACAAGCCACCAGCCATTCCAGTAAGTGCATTTTTCTAAAGCTGATCATGTCACACACCTAGGGTGACCAACTCTCCTGGTCTGCCTGGGACTGGGAATACTCAGGGTACAGACTTTCCATTTCAAAACCAGTGCAGTCTCAGGCAAAGCAGGATGCATTTGTCACACTATATATGCACTGATTTGTGTGGTGGGCAGGATAAGGACCCCTAACATCATCCAAATCCCAACTCCCAGACCTGTGGCAAAAGGGACTTTGCAGTGGTGATTAAGTGGTGATTAAGTAGAAGATATTGAGATGGAGCCTGGAGCCATGACTCTGGACTCCAGAGGTGGGCTGAGTGTCATCACAGGGTCCTCAGAAGGGAAAGAATGAGCAGTGTCAGGAAAGGAGGCTTGATAATCAAAGTAGGGATCTGAATGTGCAATTGCTGGGTGGGGCCTCACATCAAGGAAAGTCTCTTTCCCTAGAGCCCAGAAAGATGGACACAGTTTCCCCTCTGGAGCCTCTAGGAGGGGCACAGGCCTCAGACACCTTGATTTTAGCCCTGTAAGATCTCATTTTGGAGTCCTGATCTCCAAAACCGTCAGGGGATAGATGTAGATGTGTGTTCTTTAAGCTACTAATGGTAACTTGTCACAGTAGCAATAGGTAACTAATATTTTGTTTCTCAAAATATATAACTAAGACATGAGTCAAATGATGCCTTGCAGCCTTTCAACTGCCACTGGGCAGACTCTGGTTTCTCTAAAATATTATTACTTTATGAAGTACAGAGAGGCAATGTGGGAAAGATCCAGGGCACATTGAAATGCCATCCATTTATTGATCCCTGGTGTGGCAGGTGTGCTCGAATGGGAGTTGGGATGCTTTAGTATATGCTTGGCTCTGCCCTCCCGGCTCCTGTGAGCTTGGACAACTTCCCTCGATCTACGGGTTTTAATTTATCTCAAACAGAAACTAAGTGATATAGATCTATAATTTCAAATTTATAAACTTTTTAAAGTGTTCTTAAGTGGTCATGCATTCATAATGTATTTGTGACTGAGCATGTCTCCTCAAAGGGTGGGGAGGGGGTGACATTATTCCCAAATGGGCTAAAATTAGTTCTTGGGGGAATGGGGAAATCTTATTCTTTCTATGTTTAAGGCACAAGTATCCAGATGATACATAAATAGATAGGTAGTACATTTGTGGTATTAATATTTCATGCAGAGTGATGGGGGAAAATGTCAAAAATCATCTTCTGAGGACAAGTTTCCCCCCACTATCCGAAAGTATGAAACCTTTTGTAAACTGAAATGGTATATAGCAAAGAAGCAATTATCATTAATTTCCATGGGATAAAATATGAGCTTCCTAGACCTCCCCAAAATTGCCTCTTTTAGGCTTTCCTGAAACCTTAGGACACATCTTGCTTATGGATGCACAAAATAAATTGAGATAGAGCACAGATGCTTACAGACACAGTTCACAGCTCTGGTGGCTTGATGCTAAGATGTGGAGTGTGGGTCCAAGGGAAAGGGCTGAGCAGCACCCCTCTCGCTGCTCGGAGTGCAAGCTGCCTCTAGAGTGGCTGGCTGCAAAACCAATGCTAAACATTTTTTGCTTTTTACCTTTTTTCATACAAGTGAAAATCTTCTTTGTATTTCTCTCAGTTAGTGAGAACAGATCATAAGGAAGGTCTTTCATAAAAGCAAAGTGGACATACTATACGTTGGCAAATTGAATTTAAATTTTAAAAAAATTAAAAAGTGGAGTAATGCAAATTTTCAAAAAGCAGGAGTACCTGTATCCTACTGAAAACATAATACTGAGAACCACTTGTCTAATGAATGCACCCCACAAACCACTCTTCATTAAAATATTTTAAATGGTACAGGCAAGATGATGGAGCAGGGAAAGCTAAGGAACTCTATGGAGTCGGTCTGATGGAAGTCTATTTTGATTCTTTCACTTAGCTGCATGGTTCTCATCACTCTGTGCTCGCACTCTATCTGTGAGAGAAAGAATCCACCTAAGATTACTGTTGTCAGTATATAATTAGATGAAATAGATAGATGATGGATGGATAAATAGAACAGACTTACAGATATAGATATGGATGATCGAGACATAGGGGTGGACATAGGGATAGACTTGAGCATACAACTGGCACAGATTTACCTCACAGTGATGATGCTTTCCCCCTCCCCCAACTTTTTTTTTTTAAATCTTTCTGCTCATTACAAAATGTACTTTTGGGACCCCTGTCTTGCTGTCCCTCACCCTCACTGAAATATGATTTTTCCCATAAAATGAATAAATCTATGGAAGTCTCTATCTTCATTTTAGTCCCGGATCAGTTGAGCCCCAGACATGTGTGTTTGATTATTCCAGAGCCCAGGAAGCAGACAGCACTGGCATTGGTTGACCGCCTTGACCAATATTGGAAGGCCTGCAAACTGGCTTGTCCAGGCTCCTCCTGCTGGCCAGCCCCACTGCTGCAATAGGGTCAAAGCATTCTGGCACCTTCCAATATGATGGGGTCCAAATGCAGTGGGGAGCTGAGGGTTCAGCAGAGCCAGGCTGTTTTGGCTGACATACCCAGCAATATTACACCTTTGTCCATATAGACACAGCTTATACATCCAAAGACAGACTTTGTACAGTATCATCTCATCTGCCTACACTTAGGCATAATAGGACAAATATCAGATGATTTGTTGCTATTAGAATAAGGAGGCTTTGTCATGACATAGATCCCTTTATGAAGACCTACTTGGTGTGGGCATTCTTTCTTCCTCTAATCTGATGACCATTATGGGTTATAATTCATCATGTTTCCCTCTTTGCTTGGGCTATCAGGAAACTCAGAGGCAAATTTGTGTTACATCCCAACATCTGTACAGTGTTTTCTTGCATTTTGTTTTATTTTGTTTTTATTTTCTCTTTCTCTTTTTCTTCTCTGTGGTTCCTCTAACCTTCCCAGAATGGTGATGGGCTAATTTGCCCTCAGGACAAATGACACCAGTGTTTATTCCTAGTAGGCTACAGCTCATCCACCATTCCCCTCCTTTGTGAACTCATCAGGTGTTGTAGTCCTGCCTTTCCTCACCAAGGACCGATACCACTCTTAGACGTGACCCAGAAGACATAACTCAGCAGAGACCTCTCAGACCAACTATCTTCAAGGATTGACTATTCAGAGATACTAGACAGAAAGTCCTGGGCTGAGTTCGGGGAATGAAAGCTCAGGCCAAATTTGGGCCAGGACATCTATTTTAACTTCTTAATTTAGGTGTTGTTGAAAATGAACTGAATGACCTCTTTAGTTTAGAGCTCATTGTCTAACCAAGGATGCTGGCAGACAAATAGTGCAACGCCCTCTTACAAGTATCATGGTGAGAGAGAGAGAGGTACTGTGCTGCTCTCTGGAGAGGCACATTCCCAGCCTGTAGGAATCAGGCAATGCTCCCTGGAACTTCCTCCAGGCATCTGAGCTGAATTTTAAAAGAAAAACCGTTGAGAACTTGTGTCCACATAAAAACCTGCATACAGATATTTATAGCAGCATTTTATTCATAACTGCTAAAACATAGAATCAGTTGAGATGTCCTCCAATGGGTAGATGGTTAAATGAACTGTGGCACATCTCTACAATGGAATATTATTTAGTAATAAAAATAAATGAGCTATCTAGCTTTGCAAAGACATGAAAGAAACTTAAATGCATACCGCCAAGTGAAAGAAGTCAGCCTGAAAAGGTTACATAACGCAGGATTCCAGCTATAGGACATTCTGGAATGTGGAGGCAACTCTATGGAGACAGTCAAAAGGTCAGCGACAGCCAAGGATTTGGAAGCAGGGAATGAAGGATGAAAAAATTTGTTAAAAAAAAGAAGACAGGCTACAATAAAAAGTTAGTGGGGAAGAAAATTCTAGTTGTTGGCAATCATAGGAACCAAGGCGCAGTATGTGAAAAGGCAAAGCCTACTTCTGCCAGGACAGGTAACGCTGTGCTGTGGAAACTAAAATATAAGGGGGGGAGTGATGGGGGATGGGGCCAGTGAGAAAGTGGTGCAGACCATAAGAGCCTGGAGTTTGTCCTTCAGACATTGAGGGATGTCTAAAGAATTTAAGGACAAATATGAAATGGACACATTTCTTGTCAACTGCCCAAGAGAAGCTGTGGATTCAATGTAAACCATTGACTTTGACTTCCTTCTCTGCTGCTCTTCCCAGAACAGCCAGTGAAGAGGAATGTGATTGAACATTTTTTCATATCTATTCTGTGAATATATTTCACTGGAAGTGCCAGTCCAGTGATTGGTGGAGCAGCCTGGAGCCAGGCAGCAGAATGAGTCAGTGAAGGAAGACCAAAGGTATGGTTCCTTGGGATCAGAAGCATTTATTGTAAATCTATCGTGTGCTAGACAGGTGTGCATGTTCTCTGTCTCTCTCACCTGATCCACATCTTAAGCTGTCACCATGTCTACACGTACGCTCTCAAACTTGGTATTCCATGTCTTTCCATCAGATTTAAAGCCTGCCCAGTCTTTGGCATTGAAGTTCCTCCTTGGCACACTTCATACCACTGGAGTGAGGGATAAGTAACCGGCAGTGCACTGACCATTAGGTCAGTAAATTTATATAGACTTCTGTATCCATAAACTTACAATGTATAGACCATATTAACCATTCAGATTTGTTTCCTAGGGCTGTCATAGGAAAGTATCACTGACTGAGTGGCTTCAAACAAGAGATCTTTATTTCCTCATTGGCCAGGAGGCCAGGAGTCTTGGAATTGGGGTGTCAGCAGTTTCTTCCTTCTGTAGGTTCTGAGGGAGAACCTCTTCCATGCCCCTCTCTTGGCTATGGGTAGCAACTGGCCCTCCCTGGAGTTCTTGGCTTGTGGCTTTCAGCTGTCTCTACGTCCATCTTCTCATGCCTTCTCCGCTCTGAGTCTTTGTGTCTCACATCTCCTTTCTCTTACAAGGACACCAGTCACACATGTAAGGTCCACTCTAAATACAGGATGAATGCTCTTATCTTCATGTCTGCAAAGGCCTCATTTCCAAACAAAGTTATATTTATTAGTACCAGGGGTTGGGAGCTGGTCAAATCTCTTTGAGAGACATGGTTTGAGGCCCCTATACCACTGTACAGATTTACAAGATGAGGCTTAAAATAGGTAGGTGGATGGCCCCAAGCACACAGCTAGTAAGTAAAACAACTAGAGGCCTGCTTCTGTGATTACAAACCCAGGTCTCACAAATGAGTATCTTTGACTTGTGGCAATGCATCTGGAGATGTACATATTGCACTCACAAACAACGAGAATCAGGGATGTATTAGTTGAGACCTCTGGGCAAGAGAAGCATCCTTTCTCCTTGGTGGTAGTATACTGGGTATCGCTGCATCACAAGTGATCTCAAACTTATTGGCTGAAACAATAAACATTTATTATCTCACAGGTTCTGTGGGTGAGGGATCAAATATGGTATGGTTGCAGCTTCTGTCTCAGGGTTACTCAGAGGCTGCTTCAAGGTGTTGGCTGGACCTGTCACCATGTCTAGTCTTGGTTAGGGAAAGGTCTGCTCCCAAGGTCACTCACAGTTATTGGAAGATTCAGATCATCATAGGCTGGTGGCTGAGGGCCTCAGTTCCTTACTAGTTATTGGTTAGAGACCATCCTCCATTCTTTGTCATATAGGTTTTTTTGTAAGGTAGCTCACCTCATGGCAGCTTGCTTATCCACAGCAAGTAAGTGAGAAGAATAACAGAAGGTACATAAAGACAAGAGGAAAGTCATCACCAATCATAATCTAATCTTGGACACAACCTCTCAATCATTAAATTACTACTTCCAACCTTATTCAGGGATGGGACATTTATAAGATTCTAAATATCAAGATATAGGATCATTGTGGCCCATCTTGGAGACTGACTCCCAGAGGGAACTACTGAAGCAGACCTTCATTCATTTGTGGCTAGAGAGATGGAAAGATGTGAAGAGCAGGACTGGAGACATTTTACTCTGATGAAGGGAGAGCTGGGCGTTCCCAGAAACCATGGCATAGAGCCTGGGGTGGCATCAACATTAATGGACCAAAAGAAGAGACCCAGAAGAACATGGTCCTTGTGACATGATTGAAATTCTTGATCAAGCCTCACCTGAATGAAGCCAGGAAACTCTGAACTATTCGGATAACACTGAGTAGATACATTTAATCCAAAGAAAGTCCTAACAGGTGCACGACCCTTTATAAAAATAGGGTGGAGGAAATTACTCCAAGTTTATTCACCTCTTTAGACAGTTCACTCTATTTCATCATTCAGTGCCATTTGCTTACTAGTGACCCACATCAGTTTTGCAAGCTGACCTGGGGTGACCATCAGCAGCCTTATGGTTGGGTTTCTAGCTGTGTTCATATTCACTTTATGTAGAAGAACTCGTGTTTTATTAGCCTCAAAGTTAAGCAGCCGATTGGGTTAAGAACTGTCTACACCTGAGCACACAGTCACCCCCCCCATCCCAAGGATTATTTCTTTTACTGTGTTCACAGGTGGGTTTCAAACAAAATTAGTAATGAGATCTTGCCTCTAAATCCCTTTTCCCTGGTGAATTCACTGTGGGAATCAGCTGGTCTGAGGCGAGCTCATGTGGCCTGTGTTTTTCTGCTGATGTTGAAATTTTACCATTGCTCTGCTTTGCCCTTCCACCTGCAACCACCCACACAGAGACAACTAACCATTAACCTGTCTTTTTCTGTTTCACTGAGGAATTTGTTAACAATGAGTGGCCTCAGCACCCATTCCCTCTCCCCTTTCCTCAGGCTTCCAGCAACACTGACATGTAGAAAGTCACACTGCACTCGCGGAGACATATGTGTGCTGCATTCCTTTTAACTTTTTTAAGAAATACACGTTGTTCTTTAATCTTGATATGAGTCTCTCCCTTCCTGTTATCCAACAAACAGTGTCTAATCTATAGTCTTCTAGTTAGTTTTCTGATGAAAATTACAGATGATAGAACCACACCTTCTGCTTTAGGGACTGTGACCCTCTCCCAGGTGGACACTTGGCTCCCCCACAACCTGCTCCACCTTGATCATGGAGGTAAGAAATAACTATTCTCTAGAGAGGTCACGTCTGACTCATAAAAAATAAAAAGGAGGTAGATAATAGGAAGGGTGTGGATTTCGTTATGTCTTTTTTTCACATTTTATTTGCAGAATTTTAATGACTAGATAGTAGCATTCCCTTTTATTTATCTACTTTCAAATTTTAATGAATACTTCTGGCTATAATTACCTCATTTCTACATTTAAAATGACTAGACACATACAGTTTGGGGTAAATTGTATCTCAGTGTGATGGTATCATATAGTATCAAGTACCATGTAGGCATGGATTAATCAATAAACAAATTCAGTTCTTATGAGCCGCAGTTAGTTCTTTAAATTGAAGAGGAATTGACAAAAGGAGGAATAGGGTTTATTGCTTCTCTCCTAGGATAAAAATCTACCATGAATTGGTTCATTTTTCCTGTTGTTTCTTTATCATCCAGAGAAATGGCTTAATACTGTTAAGAGTGGCCACTGTGAGAAGGCTTGCTCATTCTTTTTCAACAGATTTCCTTTTCTTTTTTTTTTTTTTTTTCAGATTTCCTTTTCTGTACCCAGCAGACACTTAACATGAAAAAAGGTGTCTCAGTGTCCCCTCAAGTCATTGGTTCTGGAACGTTCATAGAAGATTGACACCACTTCTAACAGTTATAGAAAATAAGATCATCCCCTTTCAAGGATTTGGGGTCCTCATAAGATTGTGAATCTAAACTCTGAAGCTCCTTGTGTTTAGTAAGATAACAGTGGTTGCAGTAGATTCCATTTTTTGGTGCTTTGGCAGATGTTTCACCGACACCCAGTTCTGACCCTGATAGCATTGTTGTAAGATAGGGGCTAGCGTCCCCATTCCTCACAACATGAGGAAATTCGTGTTCTGACAGATCAGATCACATACAACAGCCATATAGCTCATCAAAATCTTAAACTAAAGAGGTCTGATGCTTAAACTTTATTTTCCTCCCATTCACTGCTCCCTATAAACTACTTTATTATTTATCTATATCTTTCCTTTTGAAGTAGTCACACCAGTTCCTCCTCATATTCTAATCAAGGCAAGACTCACTGCATTAAGGAAGGCAGTTGCTTGAACCTCTCCATCTATGGCTGAAGCTTAGAGAGAGGCAGGCGTGGACCTCTTGAGACGGCCCAGACACAGGTGATAGGGTCCAGGTGAGACCAGAAAGGGCAGGAGGTGAGCTGGCTAATGGACTCCCACCATCCGCCCACGGGGAACCCAGGGGGCCCAGAGGCTCAGAATTGTTAGCCAGACTAAAAGAGCATTTTCACTTATCCCAGGGGAGAGCTATTTAGCCAGGACAATTAGGCCATTTAAACTGACCATATTTTGTGTTAAAACCAAGGGAATTCCTAGTTCAGCCTACCTGGTGTTCTTAACGTTGCTGAGTAAAGACAGTGGTGAGGGAACACTGGAGTCTCCACTTGGCTAGGTGACCAGAGAAGATACCAGCAACGGTTTCCTAAGCATCTGTGGACAGCCTATACTCATGGGAGGAGACAGTGTATAGGAAGAGGTGCACAGAGAAGGTAAAATTCACTGAACATGAATGATGAGACTATAATAAAGTTGAAGATGGAAAGAGGAGGGTCACAGTGTAGGATGAAACTGTGAACTATGGGATAGGGTAACGATTGCTTCGATGAGGCATGTCCAGGCCACACTGGGTCAGCCACCTGGCTAGGGGCTGGGGAGAGGGACTGGGGTGAGGCTGGAGGAGAGGATGACTCCTTCCTGAATCCGGAGGGGTGCTAAGGAGTAAGCAGGGCAAAGATGGACATAGAAGAGAGTCTTTTAGGACAAAGGGGTATATGTCCCAGCACAGTGATTTATTTACATTTACATTTAATTCAAAATAAATTTAAATTTAAATTCAGGAAGAATGACTTTTTTCATTTTCAAGGTGAACTATTTTAGGTATTCCCACCCTCCAATCTTCCCCGCACCCCCATTGATGAAACATATCAAGTTGCTGCAGAATTTGACTTTCAAAGTCCAACCAATGTTATTACCAGTTAATGTGCTAACCAATCTCTCGGTAAACACCCCTTTCTGTTCTCTCAATTTCCTCTGGGTGCCTCACACAGAAATGCCCTCTGCTATTCTCTCTGCTTGCTCTATGTAGCCCTCAGGACTCTGATGGAACCACACCCCTCTAAGAACTTTTCTGTGATGCTCTACAGTCTTCTCTTCTCCATCTCTCACCATTCTCTGGATACCAACAAAGCTATACTCTAATTTCTAACTAAAGTCCTCTTGTTTAATGTGTTTATGATAGCCCCAGTTCCAGTATGAGCCCTGGAAGGGACAGTATTTTTATTATAGAATTCTTGATTCCCCAACATATGTGAACACAATGGGTCTACTCACACACTTACCAGCTACAGGTACGGTTTCTCACGACTAACTCCAACAATATTAGATTTTCTGCCATAAAAAAAACAACACTTTGCCATGTTTGAGATCTCATTTTATCTTAACCAAATTTCCTCTCCATTTTTATTTTAACAACTTAAACTGATTAGAAGTTGCCTCTATAACAATAGAAAGGTCTCAGACTTTACGTACTAGACTTTTCTGAAGGTTATCTGAGGTGTTTACAGAACACTTTAGAGTTTACTAAAAACTTCTGGAGTCATTTTTAACTATTTTTCTATAACAGACTGAAGTTATATCATCTACCCATTTGGCAGATGAGGATGCTAAGGCATAAAAAGGAGACAAGGGTAAGCCTACTAAACTATAGGAAAGAAAGTAGACCCGAGCTCCCTACCATCAAATCTCATGCTCATTTTGCTATAATACACTGACCATTACTTTAAAAGATTTACTTTGAAAGTATATGCAACAGTATTTATGTAAAAGCATTAACTGAAATGTGGAAGGACAGTGCTCTGTGGAAGGACAAGCACTCACTAGGGCTGAGTGAGGAACGGAAAAAGAAAAGATGTGTTGTCTTGAGGCACAGAGACATTTCTCATCCTTTCTCCTCATTTAAGCAGTCAAATTGTACAGCAAGATACTGTGTTTCCCTCAAGCCCTGTTCAGGCATTGCAAAAAGCTACCCATGCAGAAGCAAGAATAGTAAGGGCTCTTGTAATTTTTAAATAAAGACATGTTGACTATAAAACAGTCAAACCTGAAAGCTGAAATAACTAAAGAACATGATGCTTTCAGGCAGCTCGGGTGGCTCAGTGCTTTAGTGCTGCCTTCGGCCCAGGGTGTGATCCTGGAGACCTAAGATCAAGTCCCGCGTCGGGCTCCCTGCATGAAGCCTGCTTCTCCCTCTGCCTGTGTCTCTGCCTCTCTCTCTATCTCTCATGAATGAATAAATAAATAAAATCTTTTTTTAAAAAATAGAACATGATGCTTTCAAGTGAAGAGGAAATCTGTGAAGAAAACTCAGGAGGAGAGTGACCAACAGTTGGCACTCAAGAGGTACCAGCTCGAGAGGACTGAGGGATTTGTTCAACAAGCTGAGCTGGAGGTAACAGCACTTTCAGGGTCATTGTGCTTTCTGGTGGAGGGAGAAGGGCTGTGAGTTCTGGCTTTGTAGTTTTGTGCAGACTGCACCTGGGCAAAGCTCTGAAGATGTGGACTATGTGGTATGAGAAGGATGCATGCAGATTGGAGGGCATTTAGCCAAGGGATCCAAAAATAATTAGAAGAAGAGTGAGATTACCTTTCATGGACAGATACAAAGACCGACTGTATGTACTTACCCTAAATGACAACAGAAGGAGACCAGAAAGATAATTGAATGATCGTGAAGATCAAAGGGCTAGAAGATTTGCTCTCTCTGGCACAAGGGTCTAGAATTGCAAAACCCAGACCAAATGTAAGGATGCTAAAAGGCAGGTTGCTTGGCAGAAACACTGTTTAAAAAAAATACACACACACACACACACACACACACACACACACAAGACTGGGAAATTATTTTCCTAGGAAGAGCTCAGAGTTGGGGAACCAATCAAAATATACTGTTAGAAACCGTCAAAATGCTTTTGGAAGAGAGGAACCATTTGTGATCAGCCAAAAAGAGCTTGGAGGATCTCCTGAGATATATAGTTCATCATTGTTTACTCTGATAGTGTGGCATAAAATAAAAAGCTTGATTTATGTTGACCAATCATATGTATATTCTACAAACAGAGCCTTGAGAATAAAAATTATACCCCTAAGTTTCTTACTGCTGTGATAGGCTATACAGTACCTCTTTGGAAGAAGTTCCTAAATGAACTTCAAAGAGAACACAAGCACATTTCTGAAAGTGTGAACTCAGGGATTATCCAAGGAGAGAGAACAAGAAATCAGATCGGTGAGGAAGAAGAGCACTTTTGAGGCAGAATTTTGGCAAGTTGATCTCAAGAAAAAAGGAAACTATAAATAATTTGTACAAATATACATATTTCCATTTATTTCACACATTCATTCATGGTACTGACAGTTGAATGATAGACAAAGGAGAAGAAACTCTCCAAGAAGTAAACCACATGCTGATGTGTGAAGGTTGACTAGGGGTTAGGTAAGGTTGGGAAGAAGGCAGCATATGAGCAGACTGAGACCCAGAGAGAACAGAGTCCAGTGCGGAATTGAGTGATCCAACATGGCTACAGAGTTCAGAGAAGCAAGACACAGAAATCCAGATCTTTGTGAACCACACAGAAGCTTTGAAACCCACAAAAGAGCAGGAGAACCTTTGGAAAATTTCAAATAGAAAAAAAAATGACGTGACGATGTTAGTACTTTAGAGTCACCATCCTGGCTATTAGATGGTGGATGGGTGGGGGTAAAATAATAGAGGCAGGGAATGAGTTATGAGTTTGTGCAGAAGTACAGAAAAGAGACAATGGCGGCCTTGACCAAGGGGATGATGGAGAATAGTGTTGGATTGGGGAGGCTGAACAGATTTGAAAACTATTGTACAGGAAACATCCCACAACCTTGTTTTTTAAAGATTTATTATTTATTTATTTATTTATTTATTTATTTATTTATTTATTTATTTATTTTTGAGAGAGAGAGAGAGAACAAGTGCTGGGAAAGGTGCAGAGGGAGAAGGAAAGAATCTCAAGCAGACTCTCCATTGAATGCAGAGACCAATGTGGGGCTCAGTCTCAGGACCCTGAGATCATGACCTGAGCCAAACCAAGAGTCAGATGTCTAATCAACTGATTCATCCAGGTACCCCAAAACTTTGTTGTTTAACAAGACAGAGGGAAGTTGTTTTTTGGGTAGAATCATTTGGACATTGAGCATATGGTGATGCCACTAATGAGGGAGTATTGAAATGAATAAGGATTTAGGGGTACATAAGGAGATGAAAGTAAAATCAGTTCAAAGCTTTGAGTTTGAGGGTTCTGTGAAATACTCAAGTCTCTAGACAACCATCACATCCATGAATGGAAAGATCCGGGGTGTAGGGAGAGGCAGGACTGGAGCTACAATTCTGGAAAGCGTCAGCATCTGAGTGGATAGTGCAGCCAGGGGAGCAGATGGATTACCAAGACACAATGTAAAGAGTTATTATTCTGATATTTTGAAATGCCATATGGCCAGCCCTGAGGAACATCAACAGCTAATGACTGGTGGAGAAAGACAGTCCCAGAAAGAAGAGTGAGGAGAGTATTTGGAGACACAAGAAGAAAACCAAAACCCAGTTGCATAGGTGCTAGGATGCTACCATGTGTCACGTTTTATTGATACAGAAATGAATAAGACAAGCTTAGATTATTGACCAACCCAGAGAAGACAGGAAATTTTCTGAGATGAAGTGACATGTAGGTTGAGTCTTGAAGACTGAACAGGAATTCACTGGGAAAAGAGAAGTCACATCAGTCAAGAGGGGCAAAATGTGCAAAGTCACAAAATCATGGCCCAACGTGACATGCTTGAAAAATGAGAAGTGACTGTGTGCTGCACATCCTAAAATTCGTGTCTGTGAGGAAGTATCTGAGAGGATATGGGACAGATGGGGATTGAAGCAGGAGCCTGTGCTAAGAGGCTTGAGGCTTTCCTTGCTAAAGATGGAGACCCTTAGAGATTTATAAGAAGGTAAGGAACATGGGTTATCTTGGTCTAGAATCATGTGCTTAGTAACTGCCCTGAAAACTACAGATCTGTGTGGAAGGACTTTTTAGGAAAGAGAATCAATAGGCTTCAGATGGTAATGCAGGAGATGCAGGGGTGGGGGCTTCCTGGAGCTAGGTCACCCATGATGTCTTGGTGCATGTCTTGGGCATCTGTGTGGAAGACTCTGCTTTTCTGGGGGAAAAAAAAGGAGGGATGATAGTTTTAGAGGTGGGTAAGGAGTAGCTCACTTAGGGTGAACTTCATTCTGACAATTCCCATCCAGTAGATATTTCCTTTAAAACAAACAAACAAAAACCCCTGGGCAGTAGTATCAGTCAGATGGCAGGAATTGAGAGGAAGTAAAGGGATAATCCAATCTTAGTGGAATTTCTATGTGACCCCCTATAGCTAGGTCAGAGACCCCAGACCATGGCCCATCCTGTGTCAGCATTATCCGTCTTCCAGGGTCTTTGGAAAGGAGGGCAACTGCCTTCCACTGAACATCCCCTGTGTTCCAGGAGCTTCACCCATGTGATCAATCAGTGTTAATGCCAACACGATGAAGTTACCCTCAGAAAGGTTAATTACTTGCTCATGGTCAGAATTTAAAAATGGCTGAGTTGAATTTCTAGCCCAACTCATGTGGTTCCCAAGGGGCTTTTCCTTTCTTTATATCAGCACTCTCTCCATCATTGATCACACTTAGAATTGAGCATTATGCTGGCAAAACAGTAGGCTGACCCCACTACTTCCTGACTTTTCAGCTTGCTGAATCGCTATGGACCAAAAGAGAGGCTAAAAGTTAGTTGAGTTGGAATCAGTATGTGCCTTACTACTCTGACAGTTCCTGCTGGCCTTGATGAAACCCCCACAAGGGTGGCTGGTGAGACTGTGTTCTGATTACCTTTAGTTTTTATCAGTGAATAAAAATCTCTCCTAGAAGCCCCTGGGGGAGAGGTAATGGTTGGGGTGGGCCATTGACACTCCTCATCTCTCTTCCTCCATATTTATTGAGTATCTGCTAGGTGACAGATAGCAGGTAGCACCCTTCTCTTCATACTCAAGTTGACAAGGCAGTTATGTCCCTATCTTACAGATAAGAAAAATGAGGCTGAAACACGACATTTTCCAAGGTCACATCTCAATCTGGGTCTCCACAGCAGTGGGTATATATTTCTGAATAATCATTTACACGTTTGTCTCCTCCATTATGCCCTGAATGATAGACAGGAGAAAGCCCAAGCATTCCACCTCCGATCTCCAATGCTTCCTGGTGTTGGTATAGTAACACGGACAACATGCTCCCAGCTGCACACACAACAACAACAGGCAACTCTGGTCGGGCATGTTATTGCAGGCCCAGCTTTCAGTAAGGATATTAATCACTTTTGTATAGTTCTCTCCCTGCCCCTTGATTTTGTGTTGTGTCCACTGTTTACTTTTAACTGTGTCTTCCTTGTGAAGAAGGTGGTATTATCATCCTAGCTTTTGCAAACATAGAAAGCAGGAATCTAAGAGTTAACAGACCCACCTCAGTTCACAGGGCTTGCTAAGGGTAGGCAGGGAATTAAGCTCACAATTTCTGAACCTTAACTGTAAGTGATGCACACAGGTAGGATGCAGGTACCAAGATGAATAGGACCCCATGTGTACCTTCACAAAGCTCTGGTCTCTTGTCAGAAGATGAGTTGAGGGATAGGTGCACCCTTTCCTGTTGCTTGTGGTAAATCTGTGAGTTCCAGTTAAAGAGTCTGCACTTTAATGTAAGAATCAACTCCTTGCTTGGGGGAAGAAAATCAAATAGGTCTGCAAAATGGTTGAGAGGCTGACTGCTTCTTAGATGGCCAATGGTTTCTCACCTGTTTGTATGTTTTTCCACCACAGCAGTGAAAAAGAAGCTAACAACCCCAACCAGAAATGGTCCCGATGATCCTTCCAGGATGGGATGTCCTGGCCAGGGACACAGCATGATATCGCCAGCAGGAAGTAGGTAGGAATTGAGTGGCGAATATGCTAGTGTGGATTATTGCCATAATTGCTTTCTGGAAAACAACAAATTTAATTCCCAGTAAAATGCCATAAGAATTTGCCAGGTCCTCTGATGGGGAAAATAAAATGCCCTTCCTAGAAATTTCACATGCTCTGTGGTTTCTAGAGAGATTCTAAAGACTGCAAAGAAAGATAACGTGGTGATGGGGTTTTGGAACCCATGTGAATTTCCCTGCCTCATCAAATGTCTGTGAATGCTTCTTTAATAGACCATAAGCTGCTAAGTCCATGCTGGATTTTTACTCATTTCTGTGAGACTAATGCCTGTAGAGTCACTCCTCTTGAGCTTAGGTCTGCCACTTACCTAAGGTCACAAAGCCCCGATTTTGTTGTCTCTAAAATGGGGCTAATTCTAGAATTTTCCCTGTAGGTTTGTCAGGAGATTTCTGTCCGTTTCTTTGGGTTCCGCACTCAGCCTTGCGCCTGGCCCACTAAAGGTTAGCAGTGATCGTGATTATAAACGTGTACAGTTTCTCTTCTTCTTTAAGTGGGTGTATTGCAACTGAGCTCTTTTACTTCAATGATTTCCTTTCTTCATGCCATCACTTCCTTACTGAATTGATTGACTTCCTGTGAGTCGAGACTACTTTCCAAAGGCTGTTTTGTGCACCTGCAAAGCCCGGCAATGGCTTGAGAGTAATATCTAGCACTAGGTAAATGTCCATGGCTCTGAACTTTCTGGGAACAGGATGGGCGAGCTGAGCTAGGGGGTGTTGAAGTGTAGAGCAAGAAGACTCAACTCCTTTCTTGGGATAATTGAAATCATTTCAATTCATTTCCTTCTTGGTTGGACAGAAACATGTTTTCAATAGTGAGCAAATCTTGAGGGAATCCATTGACCTGAGCAGTCATATAATGCATAAAGTTAATGGACAAAAATGATATTCATCTTCAGTTTATAATAGCATTTTCTTCCACGGCACCTAAACTTAGGGGCGGCCGGGGATGCTATCCGAACAGCAACCGTGCCACGGGCAGATGCATGACCTTTGTTGTATCTAACAATTATTGGATCTATGGCGAAATAAAATAAAAACCAACACAAGTTTTGACACTAAGATAATAAATTATAAATTATGGAAGTCTACGGCACCGAGGATCTTGTAAACAACAGGCTGGTCTCTTAGCAACAGACCAAGGAGAGCAGGTTGTTGATGGGAATGGAGCAGACAAGAATGTTTTGCAGTGATTGCTATGGAGGACCAGAAACAACATTTTAACACCTGCCCTAGGCCTATTCTCTGCCTACTCCTTCTTTCTCCAGTGGCCAGCCCTGGCCGTGGGCCAAAGGGTGTCCCAGGACTTAGGAGCCCCGTCACCGACAAACCCAGGTGCTCGGCCCCACAGAGAGGACAAAGAAGATACAGGCAGTGGGAGTCAGGGGGTGGGGTGATGATGCCCCCCATGAACATGATAGAATTAGACAGGGGGAGAGGGAATCAGTAAATGCATCCTCGTTTGACATTGTCTGAAATGATAACTCTAAACGGGGGACTCCTTTCACTCCCCACCCCCAACTCCTGTTGGCTTTCAAAATCTCACTTAGGGTGGTTGTCATGAAGGAATTTAGACAAGACTTTGACAATGTGCCAAAATGGTTTATTTTTAAATGTTGTTCCCGAAAGCACCAGAATATTAAGTTGGAGCAAATGTTGCTTAGGAGAGTGGAGGGGTTGTGGTCGTATAGACATTTGAAGGGAGTATGTCGGTTTAAGGTTTGTAGAATTAATGCAGACAGTTGGGTGAGACGACCTGATGACCTGAGGAATTTTGAAAAGTGTGTGTGTGTGTGTGTGTGTGTGTGTGTGTTTCTCAATTGAAGGATATTGACAAGGTCGGAGTGGAGGGAGAGGTTTTCTTTAATTAATTAGATGTTTACCTTGAGTATCTTCCCTCAGTGGTTTAGACAGTCACCTGCCCACATGGTAGGAATGAGTCTCTTAGAGTGGAATCTTCCTAGAAAAATCCTAGGAATCACAGTAGCAAACGGCCTCTCACTCTGTGAAAGAAACAGTAAGTTCTGCATAATCCAAACCACTAGGCGAGCGACATGCCATGCCAATTTAGGATTTTAAGAAAATATCAGCCCCCTAGTTGTACGTGGGCCAAACGACCTGCATCTCCCTCCATAGCACTGACTCTGTGCATTGCATTGTCTCATAATGAAAGTGACTGGCTAAATTATGACGACTTTGGATTTATTTGGCATGTCATTTTAAACTTTTCATATGTCTAAATTTGCCATTAGCAAAGGAAGAAAATTTTCTTTTTTTTTTTTTTTTTTTTTTTTTTTATTTTTTTTTTATTGGTGTTCAATTTACTAACATACAGAATAACACCCAGTGCCCATCACCCATTCACTCCCACCCCCCGCCCTCCTCCCCTTCCACCACCCCCAGTTCGTTTCCCAGAGTTAGCAGTCTTTACATTCTGTCTCCCTTTCTGATATTTCCCACACATTTCTTCTCCCTTCCCTTATTTTCCCTTTCACTATTATTTATATTATATTCCCCAGAGTCTCATTTTTTTTCAGGCTCCTCTGATATCATGAAAGGTGGCTCAGTGACTTCCGAAGTGATTAGCTCCTATCCAGAGATTTTAGAAGGTATTTGTGCTTAGGAGCTGTCTGCCGGGATGAAATTCTATCAGGGGTAGTGGCCCTGGCCCCATGGGGGAGGGGCTGAGGCTTTGCACAGTGCCCTTCGAAGCCACCTGGGTATGAACCCCTTCACATATGGGTCCCACAGCAGCTCCTGCAGTGAAGGCCCCACCATGCCATTCTGCAGGTGGACCAATGTCAGATAACTTTCCTGAGCTCAGTGCTGGAACCCAGATTCTATTCCAGGATAGACTGAGTTCAAAGTTCGTGTTCTGGGGCACCTGGGTGGCCGTTGGGCCTCTGCCTTCAACTCAGGTCATGATCTCAGGGTCCTGGGATCGAGCCCCACATTGGGCTCACTGCGCAGCGGCAAGTCTGCTTCTCCCTCCTCCTCTTCCTCTATGATCTCTCTTGCTCTTGCTCTCTCTCAAATAATTAAAAAAAAAAGTTAATGTTCTATTTACACAGTGGTCTACCCTAAGAACAGGTCATTGCCAGACTCCCTATACAAGGCAGTCTTGCTTTTTCTTCCTCTTATTTTTTTCTATTACAAAAGAAATATATCATCACACACGATCATGAAAAATCAGTATATTTTTCATGCCATATACGATTAAATGGCAAAACCTTCTTTCATCCTCCACTTGGCCCCTGGAACATATCCACACACACCCCCCAAGTATCTTAGCAGCTCTTTTTAGACCTGGATTTTCACTCTCTGCAGGGGAATGTTTCTGTACAGAAAGAATGAGTCCTTTTGCCTCTTTAATTTTTCCATAGTTGGTGCATTTTGAGGAAATACCATGTAATCTGCATCTTTGCCGTGCTTTTGTTTTACTTAGCTTTCTTCATATTGAGGAGAACACTGAGCTCTCTGAACCACCCCCAGCCTTCACGCCGGCTCTGAATCACCAAGCCCAGCAACCCCGAATGCATGAGTGTTAGAGTCTGAATTCGTAACTGAGCACAGAAGCACTTCCAGCAAGTTCTGATCTCGGCAGAATGAATTCTCCCCTTTCCCAGTTGGATCGGAAACCTGCATCATCACAGGCTCCCCCAAGTGATGTGAGTGCACAATAGGGTCTGGGGAAACCCTATGCCACACTCTACTTCTGCGGAGAGAAGACACAGACCACTTGTGGAGGCATCGAGGGAGCTCAGCCTTGCAGTGGAGGCTCCTAGAACTCCCTGGGAACCCGGCAGGAGACAGCTGTCAGCACCCACCCAGCTGCCGAAAGGAAGCCGGGGACCCTTCCTCCTCTAAAGAGGCCCAATTTCAACGACATTACAGTGAAGGCTGTTGGGACAGTCTCCCACCTAGTGCTTTGGAGCCCTGACCCACCTCCGAGGTGACCTCACCATCCTGCCTGGCACCGGGAAGGGCCAGGGACCCGGCTGGGCAGGCGGCGAGACCCGGCTGGCTTCCTGGCCCACTGGCTCCCGTGCAGAGGGTGGCAGGGGGGGGGTCCCCGATTCTGCCCAGAGCCTTTCCCCTTGCGAGCTCACGTTCCTGCAGCACCTCCCGGCTCCGGCCCCACAATGCAGCGCTCGGCTGGCAGCGGTTCAGCTGAACACTAAACACTTGGCTCCGTTTCAACACGGCTGCCAAGATTTGGCAAGCAGAGAGTTGCAGGGAAGCAGCAGGCTGCTAAACCCTTTCACATTTTTAATTAGATCCACACACCCATGTCTTTGAGCTATCATAAATATACAGATGACATCGAGAGCATTATTCGGGGTTAAAAAAAAGGGGGGGAGAGCAAACTCTATACAATGGTACAGCTTCCCTTCTTAGAATGATTTACTTCTCGTTAGTTTGGGGGCTAAAGGCAAAGAGAGGGGAGTGATATTTGCTTCGGCACAACGGTGTCTGATAGCAGATCTCCCCAGGATCTGGAAAGCTCGGGTCTCAGGCCTCCTCGCTGCTGTCCGGGGCTGCATGAACATTCACCAGAAGAGGGCATTCTTGGCGGCAGCTTGGCCTCCTGCAGCCGGAACTCACAGGGTGGAGTGTTTGAGGAGTGGCTGCTAAAGCCACCCCCACCCCCTTCTCTGGGTGACAGCCTTACCATCCCACAGAGCCATGAGCTTGGCTCCTCTGCCCTAAAAAGTAGTCACTTTTGCATTCAACGTTGCTTTAATACTTTGTCACTGTATCTCCTCTGGTTTGTCTGCTGGCATCCTTCACTGTAAAATAATTACTGCTGCTCCTTCTTTTTTTCTAAACCTCCTGCCACAACAAACACACTCAGCTCCTTGTGCTCAGAACCACCCTCCCCTGCCTCGCTCAGCTTCTGGGTGAGTCTGAGGTGGGGGAGGGATGGGAAATGTAAATCTTGAGTCCGGTCCGATGGTCCTGGCTCCCACCCTGGTTCTGCCGTGTGGCCTCGGACACACGATTCCAGAGACTCTCTCTCGGGTTCCTTCATCTGAATGATGGTGAGTCAGCTCTGACCTCACAGATTGCACGTGGGCGTTAAATGACCTCACGCATGAGCGAGGCCTGTGGCACAGCTGGTGGCACTCCATCACTATGGTTACAGGGACTGTGACCCCGGAACACGCGCCTGTCCCAGGGTCAGTGGACCGCAACGGTGGTCATGCTGGTTCTTCATGGGATTCCTGGCCCGTGTCCTGTGGCTCCTCTCCTTTGTGACCAAGACCCCTCTGCTTCCCAGACAACCAGTTCCCGTGAGATTCACTTGCTGTGGGCCGCCGGCGAAACAGGGTTCAACTTCCAGGCCTCTGCATCGGTGCGCATGTCCTTAATTGTAAAGACATGTAAAGAAGGAAATGAAACACTTGACGTGCCAGGAAAGAAGTCTCTCTCATTGTCCCATGTGAGAGTACAAAATTTATAAATAGAAGCATCCCAAGCATCAAACACGAAGGCAGCAAACCCACAGGCACGTTGGCCTCTCCTCTTTCTCCCCGACTCTGCACACCATCCGGTCCCTTCTAGAGAAGACTGGAGTCTGCTGTGGGCACCCTTACACCTTCTACCTTGTCCTGCTTTGATTTTCTCTTTCCCGTCCAGCTTGAAAATAGATCATATTTGACTGCGGCCACATTTCCTTTGTGCTTTTTCTGCAAACAAGACAGCCAGACCAGTGAGATGCCCGGGTCCATTGAAATGGGATGCAGATCATTCTAGGCCCAAAGTGCACCTTTCAGTAGATGCAAACGCTGAGACAGTGGCTAGTGGGCCGCGGCATTCTCATGTTCCCCACCATCCCTCGTCCCATCTGTGCCCCTACACTGTCCAGTGATAGGGACTTCCCTTTAATTAGGAGATGAAGAAGGATACAAGCACACACATAACAAAAACAAAACCACAGCACCTGGAAATGAAGAGGAGAGTGATCACCTCCAGCACTGCAGATGGCAGAGGGACGTGGAACCAGTCAAGCTCCGATGGGGATGTATCGGTGCTCACCAGTAGTTATGGACACGGAAGAAGCAGTTAATCACCACAAGAATAAAACAAGGTATAACCTGGATAACAGTCTTCCTGGAACAAAAGGTGTCAGGCTAAGGTCAGTCCTGGTTCCTGAGATCTTCCTGGCTGCCCCCCCATGTGTCATCCCCACCCATGAGTTGAGGACACCAGGACACACTGACCCTTCTGGTGCCTTCTGTGACCTGGGAATGGTGGGGTGCATGAATGAATACATGTATTTAATGTCTTGATTTTATCCTTTTTAAGTAAACTCTATACCCACCTTGAGGCTCCAACTCATGATGCTGAGATGAAGAGTCCTATGTTTTCCTGACTGAGCCAGCCAGGCATTCCCTGTATGTAATGTTTTTAAGGCCATGTTCGTCTGCTGAGACTGCTAGAACATGGTGCCACAGACTGGGTGGCTTAAGCAATGGAAATTTATTTTCTACCTGTTACGGAGTCTAGAAGGTCAAGAGCAAGGTGCCAATCAATTCGGTTTCTCTTGCAAGTGCTTTTCTGATGTGCAGATGACCAGCCTCTCACTTTGTCCTCCGTGGCTTTTCTTTGGGTACAAGCATGAGGAGGGAGGGAGAGAGACATCAAGAAGGAGAGACAGAAAGCTTTCTGGACCTTCTTCTTGTAAGAATGGTGAGTCTGTAGATCACACCGCTGCCCTTATGGCCTTTTATAACATTGATTACTTCTGTTGGGGCCCTATCTCCGATTAGAGCTCTACTGGGTATAGGGTTTCAACATGTGAATTTTGTGGAGACGTGTGCCTTTAGTCCACAATAAAAGTGTTTCGTGTGCTGTTGGAAGGACATGGGGTCACACTGGGATTCGACTCTCACTCCAGCACCTACTAGGTGTGTGGTCTTATGCAAGCCAGTTAACCTCTCTGAGCCTTGTTTTTCACATTTGAAAAACAGGGATTAAAAAAAAAAAAAACCCTTTCCCAGAGGAAAATCACACAGAGTGTGATGACAAAGAATAGAAGAAATAATGCATGCAGAACACCTGGCCCAGGGAGATACTCCAAAATCACAAGCAGCTAGGGTGGGCCCTAGTTGATATTATTTTTTATCAACACCACCCACAGAGCCCATCCAAAGTGCTGGCTCTGCATCACAAATGTTCTCTGTCCTGATGCTTGCATCTCCTAGTCTTTAGCAGCAATGCTCCCCGGGGTCACCATGGCAAACAGGAAATATAACAGAATGTCACAGTGGCTTCCAAGGGGTCCAGAGGAAATCAGTGCCCCTTTCCATGGCAGTGACTCTCCATGTCAATAATCACTTTATCATTAGAGCATTTTGTATTAGGCATTGACACAGTTAAAACATTAACACAATCATGATTACCTTGGTTGAAACTCCTGCCTAAAGCAAATGTCCTGCAGGAAAAAGAAACAAAACTATTTTCTAGATGCAGAGTCTAGAGTTAAGGGATCCAAGATCCCACTGCCAAAAAGTGATAGAACATGGGTCCAAACAAAGAATGATGGAATCCCAAAGGCTACACACCCCAGGCTTCACCATCCTGCCTTGAGCAGCAATCACAACAATGACGCTGAAAACCAACCATCCCAGCCTTGTGCCTGCAACACTAAGCTTTTATTCTCATGCTCATTGTTCTCAGGTTTGCTGTGGCTGGTGTATGAGCTGGACTTGGTTCATCTCGACAGCTCGGCTGCATGTTGTGTATTGGCTGGGTGAGGTTTTCGGCTGCAGATGGGATTCATGTCCACCCAATACAGGCTTTCTCTTGGTCCTAGGCTAAAGGAGGGGTGGCCACCCCAACTACACTGAGACATAAATCCAAAGAAGAGAAAGCACATGTAAGGTGTCTGACTGCATCGTGTCAATGGCATTCCAGTGGCTAAGCCAAGTCATGGCCAAGCCCAACATCAAAGAGAAGGAAGAAAACTACATGCACAGTGGTATGGGTGGGGTCGGGAAAGAGTGAAATTTAGCTGAACGATCATCCAAACTAGTAGGAGTATCCTGAAAAAATGACAGACAAAAAAACCCTCTGTGATCAGAAGGTTGCTCATCCTCTCTAAGGCCTTTCTAGTGGTTTAAAGCCAGCATCCATTCTGTTTGGTTAAGTGTCATTTCTGCTGGATCAGTGGCCAAGCTTTACTGACTTTAAAATATTTTGACTATCACCCTTGATTATTAATATCCAAACCACTAACTTCCTAGGACCTGCAATCTCCAGCACCACTGAGCCTCGTCATTCTGAAGGTAGAGCCTTGCCCTTCTACAACAGGGAAGTGGATACAGTTTTCAGAGCTGAGAAGATGAGGGTGATCATAACGGCTATAACACTTTCTAAAAGTGTGACTTTGGCCAAATGGCATGATCTATGTGAATCTCAGCTCCAAGGATGTTCACAGGCTGCTATAAAAGGTGAACTATTTGATTCATTCACTATGTTAACACCGGGCCTAACTTAGAGCATGCACTCACTAAGTGATTGTTCTCTGCCTTTCATTTGACTATTAGAATGAAATTTATGGAATTGTCAAGAATAATCAAGTGCTGGCAATTTCATGTAACCTGACATAATATATTATAAGACTCTTATGGGCAAATGTGATGTTTCCTTTAACTGTATTCCCTACCATCCTGATTATTGAGTAAATGTTGAGTGTTGGAGCAGAACACATACTCACAGTGTTTTCTCCCAGTGGTGAGGATGGAATGGAGATTGTAGGGAGGTACAGATGGAGGGGGATGGACAAATGAATCAACTACTTACTCACTTGCTTTCACCAAAATGGAAAGTGCCAAATGCTGGCAATGGTGTAAAGAGGGGATGGGCAAAGGCACAAGGTTGGGGGCTGCTGGAGAAAATCTGTGCCCATTTCATAGTGTGGGGAAAGGATTGTGTGTTTTGGAATCGAGCAGCTAGGGAGGTTATAACCTCAGCTCTTCCAAAACAAGTATGAAATCTCAGGCAAGTGACTAATTTCTGAGCTTGTCAGCTATAGAAACTGGAATACTGCAGACATCATGGACTTAAGAACATTGACAGGGAGCCCACTTCCTAAGTAGAGCTCAGCTCTCTCAGTGACCCATCATCATCCTAACTTTGCTCCAGGCCAATTCTGAGGTTAGGACTGAGAGGAAGGAATACTAGATGAATGCAAAGCAACAGAATTCCAGGGTGTCTAGACCCTCCCAGTACAGACCTGAAAACCACACCAGAGGGATTTGCCAGGAAGCTAACCAGCATTCCCAGAGCAAGCCGTTGTAATTCCCCACACTGGTGCTATGGCAGCCAGAAAGTTAGCTGTAGTCCTGCCCCCTGGGCACCACTTAAATAACACAAGCAAGATGTAAGCATGGGCGGTGTCTGGGAAGATCTGGGGAGAAAGTCAGATATACAATGATGACTATTATATATGAAATTACTTTGTGTTATCCCTTTTAATCAAAGAATGAAAGTGCCCCTGCAAACTTCAAGATCAAAAATAGGTCCTCCCTAAAATAGGCAGAAGGTGGCAGGATTATCATTAACTTCATCATTAGACAGAACAAAGCACTCAACGGATATTTTTTTGAGCACCTACTCTGTGCCAAACAATAAGCCAGACAAGGGTCAACAAAGTGAAACAGGTAAGGTCTCTGTCCCCCAGGAGATTCACTGTCTGCATCTCAACAGAAAGAAAGGAAGGACTGATTCTACGGGGGTACTGTCTTCACCTGTGGAATGAGGGTGAAGGGGATATAGTGTGGTAGAGCTGGAATGCCGATGCCCAATGAAAGGGTGGCCAAAGCACGATGCCAATCAGATGTCTGTTAAATGTTCAGCAATTAATAACATTCATTAAGCTTTTACTCTGAGCTCATCATTGTTCTAGAAATTACAGGCAGTAGGAACAAAATATGAAGTCTTTCCCCTCCTCTCCAGAATTTAGAGTCTAGCTCAAAAGATTGGATTAGTGCATGCACAAACACCACACAGAAGACATTATTGTGTTTGTTTTAATTTGCAACTGAGCCCTGCTCTTTGGACATCCACCAGGGGAAGATTTTGAGGGAATCTCATGCCTCAACAACGAATGGCCAGGAGTGGAAGTTGGTATCATGAAAAGTAGGAGAAGACATAGCATCGGCCACTACCAGGCCTTTTATAATCACTCCACTTCAGTGTCAACTTGATCCTGAGTTCATGGCAGCCAATGCAACAGGACAATAGAGCAGATTGTAAACTTGTGTTTTTATTTTTGTTTTGTTTTTAAGAAAAAATGGCACACACCAACTCCTCTGGGGAGAGTCGGTTATCATCATGGACAAAGTCCAAAACACTAGGTTTCAGAATAAATGCATACCAAATTGCATATGACTATTTTCCATAACGACTCTAAATAAAATGCAGAGCTATAGCAGAACAAAACTCAACAGAGGTGATTTGGCAAAGAGCTGACAAATTGGTCCAAATTGATATTTCCATGGATCTGACTTCATAAAAAACAAACAAACAAACAAACAAAACCTTTAATCTAGCAACTTCTATGAGTAGATAAAGAACATGTGCTCACACACTCTTTGACTACCATTTCTCCAAGTATAGGGTTTGGTCAAAGTTATATAGCAGATGGGAGATTATGTTCTCTTAGGAGGGACTAGAGACATGGCAAGCTATGTTGCTAATTGATGGAAAATCTACACGGTTTGGGAAGCAGAGCAGCAAGAGTTATGTGTAAAAGTAGATCATAAACCAATAGACGAGACAATTAATTACTCCAATAGCTATTGTGAAGCACCATCTTAGTCACCCCAATATCTGGGGCATGGATCTTGATATTTAGTAGGTACTGACCAGTGCCTTTTAAAATAAACGCCTGTAAAAAGTGAGCAGCGTAGAGGCAACCTCCAAAGAGCTTTACTTGACTTTAGAGGCTTCTGCTGGCTACTAGCATCCCAACTTCCCCAACTTCTAGAATTGCAGAATCGTACAATTCTACCTAGACCTCAACATCCAGTCAGACGCTCAGCTGGGAGCAAGCAGTTGGCAGACCAAAGAAGCTAATGAGAGAGAAGGAAGTTTCTCAGCAAAGGAGCCTAGTGGTGGAAGTGGGTTAAATCCTAGAAGTTACTGTGCAGCTTGGGGTTCTTATTATGGGAAACAGAAGAAAGATCAGGCTATTCCTTTTCATGTGCCACGCATGAAAAGGGCATCTTCATATACTTACATCCTCTGTGCAGATGACCGCTTCTTCTTCTCTCCCCACATGCAGTGTCTCTGGCACTTTTGACCTCTGTGAGCCAGAGTGGGTGATGGCCAGACAATTTCCCAAAGCTAGCTGGACCCCACAGTCCCCTGTTTAAGCACTGTCCATATCCTGTTAAGAAACCAAAAGATCATGCCCTTGGGGCAATTCTTTTCTTTTGGGCACCCAACCCTTTGAGTGCTGCTTTCCAGTCACATGCACTTCACTCACACTCTGTCTAACACAAGCTCTTTGCCAGGTGGAGGAACTAAATCACTTTCTCCTCTACACCCTGGTGTCTCCTACTTACCCTGCTCTGTACCACGGTTCAGCACAGGCTTCCTGGGTCCCGGGATAGCACACCCTTAGTGGCCTTCTTCCGCCACCATCCTCACAGATGGCCCACCATGCTTTTATCAGAGCTAACTGACCCATCAACAGCATCCAAGCCATTCCTGGGTTGAGTCCCTCTGTAATCTGCCCCACTGACCACCAACTCTTGACTTCCCCCTGCGTGCCCAACAATTTTTATTGGTTTTGAATTGTTATAACAAATTTTTAATTATTATATAATTTCATCTCCCCAGACAGGCCTTTGCTGACCACATATCTAAAACAGTAATTCCACTCCTATTACTCATTTTATTTTTCTCTTTAACTGTTATCTTTACTTGAAATCACACTATCTTCTTGTCAATGGTCTGTCTTTTTTACTAGGATGTGAGTTCCCGGGGTGGAGGATTTTACTTTCCTGCACAGTGTCCTCAGAGCCTCAGGCAAGGCCTGGCACACCACGAGTGCCCAGTGAAATGAATGAACAGATGAACATTTCCCTACGCTTGCTATGCTATGTTTTGTCTCTTTATTTTTGTCATTTGTTGTCACTGTCTCCCTGATTTTGTTCAAGTCATCACCTTCTGCAAGAAAATTCTTCCACCACATCATGCATGCCATTTCTTTTTAAACTTTTTGTTGGATATCAGGCATAGCCTCCTTCAGAAAATCTCTCCAAACCATCAGGTGTTCCTTCTCTGGGCATCCACACTCCCCTATGCTTATCCCTCTCAATACACTTGCTCCGAGGGGCTATAATTACCCATGTGCATCTGTATTTCCCCTATGGACATTCACTTCCTGTGGGCTCAGCCCCATTGGCCTTGTGTCAAGCACAGCACCCACTATGTTGGCTTATCAAGCTCTCCATAGATTAAGTGGTAGTCTGTACTTCTCAATCCAACTCTTGACAATGTTTAGACATCATTTGTTCACACAGCCATCATTACCTCCTAAAGCCCAGGGAGAAGAAATGGCTTGCTTGCCATCATGGTGCTGAGTGTTGATGGTTCATGCACTGAACCCAGACCATTCACCTCCCAGTCAAATATTCTTTGTGGCAATGTATGACTTTTTGGTTGATGCCTTATTGCTTGGCATTTAAATCCTATCATCCCATCTGGACAGTAAGCTCCTTGAGGACAGAAATTGTCTTCCACCTTTCTTGTATGCATGTAGGGAATAGAGCAGTGTTTTATGCATATTAAATACTTAATAAATATGTGTTGGCTGAATTATTAATTTAATAACAGACTGCCAGAGAGTTTTCTGCTCGAATGCATGAACATAAATATACACATGGGAATCTCTTTAGCCATTTTCTTGCCACTTTAATTTTAAAATCATTGCATGTATATTCCTACCAGCTGTATTGGCTCTTAGGAGGAGAAACAATACAAATCCATTCCTCTATCAATTAAATCAATTAAGTGATATTAATTACTATTCTTCATAGTGAAAATTCTTTTAAAAAAATTTCCCCCTGTACAACAAAATGGCTCCTCTCTCCTGTTTTACAATTAGGAAAGGAAGGTCCCTAAAATGCTGCTGAGACAGCATGGTCAACTGGAGAAGTGGAGTGGTAATAGGTCACCCACTCTGGCCCCAACAAGCGGCTTATGTTATCATCTTTTTAAAGCTGAAACAAGGTTCAGGATGATCTTGGCCAGAGGTCACCAAATTTTTCTTATAATGAGGAAGAGGCAGATGGTTAGTGTCATAGGCTTTGTAGGACACACAGTTTTCATTGCAACCACTCAGTCCTACTGTCGGAGAACATAAGCTGCCAAAGATAATAACACGAATGACCATGCCTGTGTTCCAATAAAACTTTACTTATGAACACTGAAATTTTAATTTCATATACTTTCTACCATGTGTCCTAACACAATATTCTTCCTCTGATTTTTTTCAAGAATTTATGTAAAAAATATTCTTAGCCAACTGGCATGCAAAAACAGGTGACAGACTGCATTTGACACACAAACTGTAGTTGGCTGACCCCTGATCCAAGAATATCCTTGTCTCACCTTTAAACAGCTGGGGAAACAGAGAAAGAAATCATACAATGAAACCATGGCAGTGCTCCATCAACAACCACATCTTCTGGTTCCACATCCAGGTTTCCATCCAGGGCACGGGGCTTCTCTATCAGTTCTCTACCTTCCCACTGCACACAGATGCACAACTAAAATAGAAAATACATTTTTTCTGGATTAACTGATGACAAAAATACCTTTGCAAGTCACAGCAGATTGTCAGATTTTTCTTTGAGACAAACAAAATCCCCAAGGGTTCTGGGCATACATCTTCCACATCTTGTCAAGAATCCACATGGGAAGTACTCCTTTCTACACCAAGGTACAACCCTTTATGGGAGAGGACTGTGAAACTCAGGCCATAGCCCCAAGGACTGGACTGTTGGAAATCTCTGAAACATGTAAGTCTCTTAATTTGATGCAGAAAACTTTGAGCTCCAGGAAAAAGAAGGAATGAGGCTTTGACTGCATTGCAACTTGCTTCCCCAAGTAGGGTAACCTTAAAAGGCATGCCCAGCAAGGTGGGGACTAGGATATGTAGAGTGAAGTATTCTCTAAATGTGCACAATATAAGGGGTGACAAAAAAACTCATAATCAAAAAACCCTAACCGGGATCCCTGGGTGGCGCAGTGGTTTGGCGCCTGCCTTTGGCCCAGGGTGCGATCCTGGAGACCCGGGATCGAGTCCCACGTCAGGCTCCCAGTGCATGGAGCCTGCTTCTCCCTCTGCCTGTGTCTCTGCCTCTCTCTCTCTCTCTCTCTCTGTGTGTATGTGACTATCATAAAAAAAAAAAACCCTAACCAAAGTAGGTGATATTTTATTGCAGTACTTAAAACATCAAAACTAATGCCAAAAGGCCACAATGAACAAAATATCAAAATTTTAAGTGGAATCAGGATCTAATGCTATACATGCATGAGCTACCTTTCTTACTTCACCCCAATTTATCATGTAGATCCTGCTTCTATTCAATAATTTTGATATTTTGTTCTTCATAGATTTTTTTACAGTAATTCTGAGCTTTGAAAATACTATATTGCCCAGGAACATTACACAGAATTTAAAGCTGGCAAAAAGAAGCTTCCAGTCTCTCATCTTTTAAGAAGATGCAAAAGTATGCTTGACACGTCAGTGTAGAATGCAGTTACGACCCACGAGTATGGATATCTGTTTTGCTGTCATTCCATTATAATTGTTTAACATCTTATAGGAAAACACACTAAATGTATCTACTTGAGTTTAATGCCATGCTATTTATTTCTGAAAATTATAAAATGTTTGATTGTCAATCTCTTTTCTGAAGAGATGGTGCTTATATCTGTCCATTGCTTTGAAATAATTCATGCTGAGGGAAAGCCAATAGTATACTTAGTAGTTAATTAAAGACCTTGTCATAAGTTCCAACACCTTGTCTGTTAAGAGGCTGAGTAGTCCTCAAAACACCCGCAGAAGCGAGAATGCAAGAATTGATGTATATTACTAACAGTGATGCTTACTACCTCTTCTGCAAAAATAGAGCTTTTAAAACATCATAAACCTAATTTTTCCTTTGAATCTTCAAATATACACTCAGAAATGACACTGATACTCCATCCCCTACTTGACAACAGAGAGCTCATTTACTTATCAGAGTGTCCCACACAAGTGGCTGGTAGTAAATTGAGAAATTCCTAAAGAGTATTAATTCTGATCTTGCTTCTAAAGAGTTACCAAGCATCAATTCTTGAGGTTGTGTAATTCCATCCTGGGTGCCCCCTTTAGCCTGCCATTGTCCAAGTATCTCTACCCTTAGCCTGAACCAAAAAAGATGTCTGAAATAGCAAGCCAGTCTTGTTCCCAAATCAATTGTTGACAGCTAGAAACTTCTCTTTGATGTTCCTAGATGAAGAAGAAGAAAGAAGGCATAATTAGTTGGTGTTTCAATATGTGTGATATTTCTACTTTCTCTAATTCTTTTTGAGCTAAAGTTTGAGTTGTTGAGTCAAAAGAAGCCTTTGGCAGGAGGAGTGATTATATGTTTCAGAGGTCAGAAGTCTGACCTTTTGCCGTGAAAGTGCCTGAAGGTGCAATTGAGCCAGGTTCAAAGGGAAATCCAATTGACTGCTCTTGGTATAACTTCCTTGAGAACTGCTACCTTTGAAATATCAAGCTGCTGTTTTAGGGTATCCAGGGTGGTCCTCAAGAGAAGGTCTTTAGAATGTCACAAGATGGTACCAGTTTTTCAGATCAAGATGGCTTCTAGGGTCCTTCTTGAGCCCAGCTCATCCAACAACAAACAATATTTATTTGGCACCTACTTACTGTGTGCCAGACATTGTTCTTCCCTGGGAGTTGTGTTTAAATTCTTTATTTATGGGATTAGAACTACCTAACATTAAAAGAAACTATTTTTTCTCTCCCTCATTTTAATGCCATCCACAGAATTTATCTTTGCAGGAACAATGGCTGATCATTTATATAAATCTTATTAGGACCCCATCAACTAACAGGATCCTCCCATTCTTTTATTTCCATTGAGATTTACTCCTACTCTACAATTGCTAAAATTTCCCCCCTCCCCTTTCTTGTCTCTTTTTGCTTATGTTTTTATATTGAATTGGTCTTGTGTGCTCCCTTTTGAGGGCTGGTCTCTGCCCATAGCACCACAGACCAGATCTCAGAAGAGGGTATGGAAAGTTTACTTCTTCCCTTGGAAAATTCCTTTTTTAAAAAATATTTTATTTATTTATTAATGAGAGAGAGAGAGAGAGGCAGAGACATGGGCAGAAGGAGAAGCAGGCTCCCTGAGGGGAACCCGATGACAGACTCAATCCCAGGACCCTGGGATCACACCCTGAGCTGAAGGCAGATGCTCAACCAATGAGATACACAGGTTCCTTTCCCTTGGAAAATTCCTAAAAGCTGACCCAGGAATGCCAACAAGTGCTGAGACCCATGTTTCTCATTGTATTTCAACATTTTTTTTCTTCCATCATGTAGATGATTGGAGATGTGGACAAAACAAATCTGATTAGGCTTTGCCTACTTGACTAATAAACATGAAGGAGTTATAAGATGGAAAGCCCCTTGTGTGTTGCTAGGATCCAATCCCCTGTCTCAGATACACATATATGCAAAGTGCCCTAAGTAGGAAGGGAAGATGGCTTATGACACTGGTCGCTACTGTTTGTGTTCTTTCAAACAGCTGCAAGAAACTACTCTCCGTAGGGCTTATGGAGCCTCTAGGTAGATCTTGGCTTGGCCTATAGGAGTCAACTTCCCCTATGCAACAACCACATGGACTATTTGGCTACCAGTGTATGGAATTGTCACTATTGGGCTTCACCCCATTCTTTGCTCCTGGTCACCACATCCAGGCTGTCCTTTGGATAGCTGATGAAATTATCTTCCTGAACCACTGGCCAGATCAGTGCTGCCTGACTCCCAATTTCAGACTTCAGCAGCTTTCCACACCATGCCAGTAAAGTTCATAGTAATTTGCATAGTGTGTAAAATCTGTCACTTTGTGTCTGTGCATGTGGAGAATGCAGCACAAAGTGATATAGGCTTTGGGGCCATAAAATGGGCTCAAATCTCAGTTCTGCCTTTTTCTGACCTTTCTGATTCAAGACTGAGCCTCAACTCCCTGTTTCTTTGGGTGACTCTTCCATCTCCTGGTGCTCTTGTGACCACTGAATGAGAGGAGTGTAAAATATTGAGGACAATGCCTAGCACAAAGCAGATACTTAATAAACATTATAATCTCAAGGCAAAACTATGCTAAGCCTTGTTCTCTCTGAGCTGCTTTCTGATTTCCAAACTCTTACCCTACCACAGTCTTCCTCTCAATCAATGCTCCATTTGACACAGTTGTCTCTTCCAGAAAGCAGGACCTTCACTGAGAAGTGGCATAAATCATTCTCACTGTTATTTTGTTGGCCAAAGCACACCATGTGGCACAACTTGTTATCAATGGTATTGGGCAGCATGTATGCTCCTAGGATGGATGGAGCACTGCACACTTTATGGCAATTTGCAGAGACTAGAAAGGATAGTAAATATTCAGTACACTATTACAGTTTACTTGTACATCAAAGCTGCTCAGGGGATGCTATTTAAATGAAGGACTTATATTATTTAAAATAATCTTCTTAAATCTGTAATGTGATAGTGCCCAGGATGTGACTAAAGACATTGTCCACTTAATTACAAGATGTACCTTTTATGAAGAACTATCAGTGTGATTTGTCTTAGTGATAATTCCAGAACTAAATATTCCTCCACCCACCCTCTCCCTTAGGGACACTGTCCCTTGTTTCATTGGCTACCAGGAAGCTCAAGACTAGATGATAGCCCTCCTTGGTGAAATATTAGGAAATTTATGGCAACCTTTTTCAGAATTGACCTCATGCCTAGCATAATTTTATTTTACTTTCATCCTTAGTTACTCAGTTGAAATTTTATCAGGATGTATCTTCCACAAGCTACTTTAAAAATATGTATTATAAACAAATGAGCTTATCTTAGATATACCCTTTGAGATTGTTTGAAGCTTGTCCACTGGACTTCATTGTATTCTTGCTTAATGCTTTAGCTCTGCCTTTAAGGAATAAATGAAAACACATGTGCAAGACAAATCACTCCTTGTCCTTCTAAATATGCCATGAACTGCATGATCAAAGGGGAATGAGAAAAGCCACTTTTCAGACAGGGCCCCAGGGGTCCCTGAACCAAACCAGTCTCTCTGGGGCTGGAAAGGACAGATCCCCCAAGTCTGCTCTGGTTCTCCAAGGCGCCTCCCGGACTCAGCACCTTTGCCCTCATCATCAAGGAGGGGAAACATAGATATAATCATTTATGCCTGGTAGAACTGTGGGAAATAATATCACAGGCAAAACCCGAACCTAAGGAGGAGCTTCCCTCCAATTACAAGGAAGCAGATAAACTGCAAATACCTGGCAGGTGAGTCTCTCAGACAAACCAGTTTGAAATCTGTGGACATATGGCTGGTCTGCTTTCCATACTTAGAATCTGAGCAATTGGATTTCTCATCTTAGCCTCCCAAAGCAATCAGCCCATCATGTGAGCCTGACCATTTCATGCAACTTTATGAGCCCCACGTGTGGCTCCTTACTGTGTTTAGGATTAAAGATGAATTGCTAAGCTTGGTTTATGAGTCTCCATGAGCTGGCTTGTGCTTGCTCCTCATTCTCTTTTTCTTCTATCCCCCACCATGCCCATTTTCAAATGACATCATCAAAGTACTTTTGGTTCCTAAATTTTGTATGCTTTTGTTCAAGCTCATGTCTTTTTGGTTATTGTTTCCTTGGCCAGGGATGCCTTTCCTTTACCTTTAAAATGATGATGATAATTGATAATAATGACGATGATGATAATGATAAGCCCTAGTTAAGTCCTATTCATTCTTCATACTCATCTCAACACATCACTAGGGAGCTTTCCCTTTTACCCCTCAGAATATGTTAGGTGTCCTCTCCCCCCTGTTGTGAACCAAAATGACACCTCCATCTATTATAATATTGTGTTCAAGAGTCTGTTTTCTCAATTAGTTGGTGGTTCCTTGAATCCAAGTGTCCTATCAAGTTCACCTTTTCATCCCCAGCCATTAGCTCAGTAGCTGGTATTTATGAGATGCAGAATAAGTGTTTGCCAAATAAATGAGTGGGTAAGTTAATCAGGCCCCTAACCAGTTCTAATGGTTAAGTGAGTCACAAAGAACAAAACAGCATGGACACTGTCAGAGGGAACTAGGAGAGGAAACCACTCTTTTAACTGTTAAAACTCACTCTTTTAACTGAGTGTTTATACCACCTCAGGCCCAAGGTAGTAGAGACTTATTTCACTTAGCACAAATATCTTCTAGTTTCTTCCATATTGCACAACATGGCAGAATTTCCTTCTTCATGTGGCTGAATGACATTCCATTGTATGTATACGCCACATTTTCCTTATCCTTTCATCTGCTGATGGACACTTAGGTTGTTTTCATTTCTTGGCTATTGTGCATAATGCTTCAATGAACACAGGAGTTCAGGTATCTTTTTGAGAGCCCGATTTTAATTTATTTGAATATAGAAGCAGAAGTGGGATTGCTGTATCATATGGCAGTTCTATTTTTAGTTTTTTGAGGAAACTCCATACTATTTTCCATAAAAACAAATACTACTTCTATGATGAATCTAAAATAGTCAAACTCATAGAAACAGAGTGGAATGGTGGTTGCCAGAGGCTGGGGGAAGAGGAAACAGGAAGGTGTTAGTCAAAGAGCACAAAGTTTCAGTTATGCAAGATGAATAAGTCCTAGAGATCTATTGTACTGCACAGTATCTATAGTTAGCAGTAATCTATTGTATGCTTAAAAATCTGATAAGAGGGTAGATCTTATGTTAAGTGTTCTTATAATAAATGATAGTAATAATAGTAATAAATAAGAGGGCAAAGAAAACCTTTGGAGGTGATGGATAGGTTTACAGAATAGATTGTGGTAATGGGGTTTCACAGGTGCATACTTATCCCCAAAGTCATCAAGTCATATGCAATAATTATGCACAGCTTTTTATACATTTAAGAAAAAATAATGAAGGAGAGAAGCAGGGTAATTCCTTCATAAGGGCTTGAAGGAGTAATATGAGTCTGGCTTTAGAGTGTGACCTTGCACCAACTGAATTTGGCTTTGGGATGGCCACTCACCCAGGAGTAATGTCCTCTCTGTCCCCACAGTGGATGGACTATGGAGATGGCCTGATAGCGCAAGTAGAGATGTGTTGGAGCAAGAAACTGCTGGAGGGTGTTTTGTAAGGATGGGAGCCACAGAGAATGTAGAGTTTCACCAATGGCCTCCACCATTAGGCAGATTATTGGTACTATCACAATGGGACACTGTGTGGAAGTGATTGAAGCAGTGAGGACAGTGACAGAAGGAAGAGAAAGAATGGAGTATTTTTCCTGATGATAGAGCAAAGAGAAAGAAAAGAAAAGATGAGCTAGCAGTGCTGTCTGATAAGAAGATACTGAGGAAAGAAAAAAATAAGAAGATACTGAGGAACCCATACATAATTTAAAATTTTCTGATCACCACATATTAAAAGAACATAAAATGCAGCAAGTGAATTCTCTAATGATTTATTTTATTTAACCCAGTTTATGCAAACTATTATTTCAATCCATAAACCATATGGAATTACTTTTTATTCATTTTTTTAGAGAGGGTGGTGGGGAAGGGGCAGAATGAGAGAAAGAGATAGAGATTGAGAATCTTAAATGAGCTCCATGCTGGGCTCGATCAGATTGTCATGGGGCTGAATCTCATGACCTTTAGATCATGACCTGAGCCAAAACCAAGAGCTGGATGCTTAACCAACTGAGCCACCCTGGTGCACCCATATGGAATTTTAATTAAATATTTTAATGAAAACTTTCTCTATTTATGTGCTCAGTGTTCAAACTCCAGTGTGCATTTTATACAAACAACACATTTCAGTTCAGACTGGCTGCATTGTCATTGCCCCACAGCCACCTGTGGCTAGTGACTGTAGTGCTGGACAGTATAGGATTCAGAGGCACTGCTTTTTTGTGTAGTCCCATGTCTGGTGTGTAATTGACTTCAAAGAAATGTAGAGAAGTGCCCTTGATGGCAGGATAGAGACCTTGGGAGGGATGGTCACAGGTTAGAGGGGAGGAGCTTCTGTTCTGGTGGCCCTGGGGCCAGCATGGAGTGCCGTGAGGTCTCAGGGGTGCCCCCCCCCTGCCCTTAGTGCAGGGCTTAAATTAGCATCTGCAAGATGAAATACTTGGACTCAGTGATGATCTACTAAAAGCACATCCATGTGTCATCTCCTACAACCTGGATAACCACTCAAGTTGAACCTAGGAGTCCTCATGTATATCTGGTGACCCTCAGGCTCAGGTATGTCACTTATGGTATCAAGGGCCATGCTTGCTGGAGACCCCAGAGTCAAGGAGTAAGCCCAGGCCTGTGGCCAAGCCCATTGGTTTGTGAACTATGGTGAAGAGCTCTTCGCTTGTTACTCTACAAGAAAGGTAGTGGAACACTGAAGTGTGTCTCTACCAAACAGATCTTATCTGCTGCATTGCTAAAAATGACTACATTACCAAGTAGATAACTTCTGTTCTGTGCTACTTCCTGGCTTCTCGATGAAAACTCTTACAAGCTTCCTTTCATCCTATTAGGTTAGAACAAAAATACATTTCAAATATGGCCTCTTCCCTCCACCTCTCTCTTTCACTTGGGCTGCTCTAAGCTCTCGGGCATTCATGGAGAAGGCTCTCTGTCATTTTCTCTGCACTTTCTGAGAAGAGGAAGACAAAAACTATGAAAACCCCAGCGGGTTGTTATTGCAGCATCAGAAATCTCAACAGGAGCTTGGGTAAATCCTGGAGGTAGGAGCATACCTCTAATGCATCCAGAAGCTTCCCAGACTTTTGGCAGGTCCTCCTCATTTCTGCTCCACCCCCAGATAGCCCATAATCACTTCTCCTGCCATCCTTGAGCTACTGCTGTTGAGAGAGCCATTGCACCAGGCCCCTTTGCCAAAGAAGCACTTGAGAGAACAGTGTAACAGAATGGATTCTCCTCTCATTGTGACATGGGTTCAAGTGCCGATATCCCACTTAGCATGTGACTTTGGGAATATCTTTTATTCTATATCATCCCATATTTCTCACATAAGAGGTATATAAATCAGAATACTTCTTCTCAGCACTATTGTGGGTATTAAGTGAAACTGCAAGGAGAATGCCTAGCAGGCATCACACTTGTGGAAGACTAACAAAAGCCAAGCCATTATGGCCTTCGTGATAAGAGTAATACAGATATGGTGAGTTCCCATGGTAGAAATTAAAGTCATATGAAAAAGTTTGTTGCATCTTCCTCAGAAGAACCAGCTTATTATACATTAAAAAGAAATGGCTATTTTACTGAATATGTCATGGAAAGATTTTATAGATATGCTTTTCATTAAATGTCATGTGTCAAAATGCCATAACCCCTGCTTTGAAGCTTCTGTCCTCACTCCAGATCTCCTCTCCTGCTACCAGCTTCTTTTTGCTTCTCTTTTCTCTTTAATGGCTTCTGTGGGTGCCATGTCTGCTCTGGCTATTGGTTCAGTCTCCACACAGGGTGAGAGAATGTCAGCCGGTATCGCTCCTCCTGAAAAGCTGCTGGGCACCACTCAGGGTTACTCAGAAATAGCACACTTAACTGCTTATTGTAATTATTAATATGTGGTTCTTGATATCAAGGAGTTGAGAGTCTAAAGGGGATGACAAATATGTAAAGAGGTCAGTGCCCAGGAGCGAGGAAAGGATTTTATGAAGCATGCAGAAAGAATCCACATAAAGAATGGAGTTTGAAGCCTGAAGATGTCAAAGAGAGCCTGATGGAGAAGGTTGATATCTCAGCCACCAAATGATAGATGTGAAGGGATTTCCCCAACTGAAAAGAAAGATAATTCTAAACAAAACAGGATATGCCAGGGCCTAGGCTTGTGGAAAAGTGTGAAATGCTTGGGAAAATACAAATATCTTCATACTGTTTATGAGCACTGTGTCCTTGCTGGGAGGTGGAGAGCAGAGATGGTGAGGTGAGAGGTAAAGCTTAAGGGAAGGCTTGATTGGGCACATAAATGAATGTGAGCTTGATCTTGAAGGTAATGGGAGGCTGCTGAAGGATTTCAGGCTGAGAGTGATATCTATTTAGACAAGACGGATCCAGCTGCTCAGTTGGTGAGATCAGAGGATGAGACACGGGTCGTGAGCCACTCGGGTCATACAGGCAAGATACTGGTGAAATGTCACTCATCTCAGAAGCCCAACAAGGATAGTAAGTGATCCTGAGCAGTGTGAAGGCAATACATATACTTCACTTGTAAGCAGAGAGACAAAGCTTAGCCCAAAGAGGCTTCCCTCCTAGTACCATACCCATGAGACATTAAGTGCATTACCAAATGCTGTGGCAAGATGTCACTCAACCAGACAAGGGTCTCTGTGATGGTGTGGATATGGTCATTCATGGGAAATGGCCAAGTGACATCCTGGGGTTCCTTTTAGACACCAAAGTCATCTTTGTCCTCCACGTAACCCTGAGTCCCAGTTAAGGCTCAGAATTCCCAGCACAGCCTCGTGAGGTTGCAGTCATCCTTTCTCTGGTTGTTACTACCTTTCTCCTGTCCCCTCTCATCTCTCCAGTAAGGGGAGAGATGCTTAACCTGACTTCTTTTGTGATTAGCAGCACCGGGTTCAAATTTATTAGTCCCTGGAGCAGAAGGCTAATGAGTTAAATGTCCTGATTTAATTAAGCCACCTAATGGTTTCGGCTTACATAAATTCTCACCTGATCAGGCCAGCATCTCTTCGACGTGCCATCACTGGCCCTCTGTAGGAAGACAGTGAGCTAGATTCCTGAAGCTGAAGCAGATCCTGGTGCCCAAGCACTCAAGTACGACATAGAGAGGAGAAAAAATAATCTGTCCTGTCTCAATGCTGGAACCTTTGATTGTCTCAGATGTGACAGTCTGCCAAAGATAATCAATGTCCCAAGGAGCTAACTGCCTTCTGCGGTTGGTGGAGTTATACCTCGATGATCCATTACTCTGTTCTCTGCAAACCTGTCTTATTCCTGGAGAGAAAGTCCAGTGCAGTGAACTGATTCATGGTTTGGGTGTCAGAAACACGGGATTGAGTTGCTTGCTAGCTATGTGATCTCAACAAGCCACTTAACCTCCTGAGCTCTGGCGCTCTTATCTGCAAACCTCACTGTATTGCTGTGGGGGTTAAAGAAGGTAACAGACACAAAATGCACGACTTCAGTAACTCACCCTTAATTTGTTATCATCCAAGGTACAGAAAGCAAAGATGAGCCTGGGTGTCCGAGGCAGATGCTGCAAGACGCAGAGGGGAGGCAGGACCCTGTGTAGTCCAGCAGCAGTGACATTTTGGTCACTGGGCTAGAGCATTGTAAGTCATGTGGCTAATCTCTCCAACAATGCTAAAGGGTGGGTTTGATTAATTTCCCAATAAAATGAGGACAATGAAGGCCAGAGGGTTGAGGTGATTTTTCCCAGTCATATAACTAGTAGGTCTCCAAATTAAGAATTCCAGCTGTAGTCCACTGATAGGTTTTTGATGTACGCCTAACTCTTCCCTTTTTGGTTTTCTCACTCCCAAGCCCAGAAGGAAAACAAAACAAAACCAAATAGGAAGGATTATGGGTAAGAAAGCAGGTGGGAACACTAGTGGTCATAGGGCATGCCTCCTCAGGAAGTGGAAAATTATGGAAAGCAGATTTAAAAAGGAAGTATTGTGGTGCTGTTCAGCAAACAGGACAAACTGAGGTCCTGAGAGATTTTACGGCATTCCTAGATATATTCCTGAATCGTGGATAAAGTGGAGATGGTGTTCAGGGAGCTCACTTTCAAAAGACAGAAGACAGAGAGGGATATAGTTCATTCTAGAAAGTTGTTGATTTTATCAACAGTGATGGTGTAAAATAATTGTGGTTTCAGAGGAGAAAGCTCTGTGGCACAGTGCCTGGCATGCAGCAGGCGCACAAAAAAGACTGTTGATTGATTCAAAGAATGGAAAATGAGCAATATAATTGCCCAAACCCAAGAATTCTAGAGAAAGGAGTTCTGAGTAATTTTGACTCTGGAAGCCCTTTATCTGTCACTACCATGTGGGTGACTATTGGACCAGGCGCCCCTAAGCTGGGGCTGAGTTTGACATACTTGGTTGTCACAAAGCCACAAGATCTAAGAGCGTGCTTGCTGTGTGTGATGGGGCAGGAAAGAAGGCGCTGTGGAGGAGGAATCCACTTCCTCACCCACTAGATCAGAAAATGGTCTCAAGAGGGCGCTGCGTCTGGAAACATTTTAACTGCCTTTTACAGATATCCTGGGAAGACTGGGACAACTCTCCCAGGAATGTCTCAATAAGGAATAGAGATGCTCAGCCCAAGCAGACACTCATGGCAGATCAAATGTCAGTAAATGGGGTCTTTCTGGGAGTCTGTGGATGGGATTCAAAGGCAGAGTTCCGTTCAAGTTGTATGGGACAAGTATACACCAAGCATTTAATATGTGCTAGGTACAGAGCCTGTACTTGGGAAGTTGGAGGCAGGGTCACTAAGCATCAAGATGCTCTTAGGGCTGTTGAGAGCTGGGCAAACAAGCTGGCAATGGGCTGGGTGGCAGGGTCAGGCTCAGTCATCTCTGACACTTTAATACTCAAATACAGACCTACTGGCAGATGTAGGTTTTTATCCCAGTTTTACAGAGGAAGGTATTGAGTCTAGAACAGCTTATACCCCCTTCTCCTGTCTTCAGACAGCTAATGAGTGACTGACAATGATAGGAATAATAATGAAAAAAAATCTATCTATATCTATATTCTGTATCCGTCTGTAATCGATACCATTTGCAGAGACCGATTCTTTATCATCCTGAAAGAGAGACCAAGAGTGCTATGAGCATTTATATTCAGTTAGAATTTTCTTATCTTTCCTACTGAGTCCTCCTTTCAGAAAATGGGATTGTTTTATTTAAATAATCTGCCACAGACAATATATATATATACACAATGTATATATATGTGTGTGTATATATATATATACACACACACATGCACGTGTATGTGTGTGTATACATACACACACACATCACTTCAAATCTGATCCCATTCCCCAAGCCAGATAATTTTTGAAGGCTGAGAAACCCCTCCCCCTCCCTCCTATAAGGTCAGAACATGTTCCCCTGTCCAGGTTCCCAGACACCCCACAGGCAAATTCCCTATCAAACTCTGACGCTTAAAACCCTGATAGATTTTTTTCCTCCGGATACCATCTGTTCGTTAAAGTCAACATTACATCGTTCTGTCCCAGAGAGCCCCAGGCAATCCTCAAATTTTCCTGGACTGGAGAAAAAGCAGCCATAAATTTAAAGACCAAAGAGTGTTCATCTTCTAGAAAGGAAGAAAGGGAGATGGGGTGGAAGAAGGGAAGGAAGGGGGAACAGGAGAACAGGAAGGAAGGAAGGAAGGAAGGAAGGAAGGAAGGAAGGAAGGAAGGAAGGAAGGAAGGAAGGGAGAAAGTGAGGGAGAGAGGAAAGAAGGAAGGACAGAAAAGCCAAAGCAGGAGTTCTCTCAACTTCACATTACTGATTCCAGATTCAGGCTTGATTTTACAGAAGCTCTGCCCTGTGTTTGCTATCTTGCATGGGTCCCTGTTAGGAGTAGGTTATTAATTTCTGTTCCATGATAGGGCGGTCTCCATTACGAGGCTGTAGGAGAGGTTGTGATGATGTCTGGTAGTGTTCTTGTCTTTTCTTCTTCTTTTTTCTTTCAATTTTTGGTGTTAACATTCAGAAATAGAACATTGGCTTCTTTCAGCATCTCAACATATATTTTTCCTAGAGTAGCTTTATTTAGTCGGAAAAGTGAGTAATGCATTTTTATCCTTTGTAGAGGGAAGCTAGGCTAGGGGAATCACAGATAAACACACATATTTAGTTACTGCTAAAATCTGTGGGCTTCATAACCGTCTTCCCCCCTCCCTCCCTCCCTCCCTGCTCTGAAATACACAAGCTACCAACCTGCCACAGAAACATAACTGATCCTCTCCTTGATTTCAGGGGCTGTTTTCCTACTGGGGGGACTGATGTGCCTAAGGGATCCAAGGTGGGGAAACATCGCTCTGTGGAGAATGGGGAGTGAGCATGCTTGGGGTATTAATCATTATTGAGTCAAGTTGTCATCCAAGTGACATGATTATTGTTTTTCACGTTCACCACATGCTTTCCTAGAAGGAGATAAGAACAAAACTTAAATAGCAAGGTAAGAAAATGGCAAGAGCAGATTTTTTTTTAATCTAGGTGACATTTCAATAATGACAGAGTGTACACACTCAGGATATTAAAGTCTTATTTCCCAGGCAAATCAGAGCAGTGTGACTCATCTACAGAAATCCAAGCTAAGACACTAATAAAGATGGTTTGTTTGTTGTCTATCTATCTATCATCTATCTATCTATCTATCTATCTATCTATCTATCTATCATCTATCTATCATCTATCTACCTATGTTAGAATTTAAGGATTAGGATCTAGAATTCTTCATGATAGAAGATAGAAATCCAATGGCCCATAGGCTAGGCAGGTAACACCAATGAAGCCTTGGGTCAAGTGGGATTTGGGGCAAAGCTATGAATCCATCCTAGCTCAAAAGGAGGCAGCCATTAGATACCCAGCTCTTATCAGTGTGATGTTAGGAATCTATGGGATTCCAGGCTACATGGCTCTTCTGCTTTTTCAAGAAACTTTAAATTTAGGATCCTATAAAAGCCCAAACCATATTTCGAAGGGCAACCAAAATGTTTTGTGTAAACCCAGCAGTACTCCTGGCTAGCCATTTGGGGATCTCTGTTCAGATCATGATAATCATTATTATCAATGAATATACAGAGCTGACCACTTTTTGATGACTGTTGTGTCTCTTACTTATCTCTGGAGGCAGGAGAATGGCGTGTGGATTTTGAGATGAAAGTAAGGCAGGCATAGTGAGTTGAAGACCTATATGTGTTACCCACCATCCTGCTAGCATTATTATTGTAGTGCTGGCTACTTAGATACGAAGAAGGGGTGACCCAATTTACTTTGTAGGAAACTTTGACTTGGCTGTAAGCTTCATAGACTACTCCTATAATTAAAGATGATGCTATGATCTAAGTTATCTGTTAGTCGTGATCGTGAGTGATACACGACTAACAGATAACTTAGCACTCACACTCACACACCAGTACTGTCACACTTTTTAGAAATTGTTTCTAATTCATTCAGAACTCAGTTGAGTGTGTTTTTTGTACTGCCATGTGATTATTTCCTCTGTTAGATAATCACTCCAAGGAAATCAAGATCATAATATTTTGGAATTAAAGAATTCTCCCATAGTTACCACACCTTGTTAGCTTGCTGCTTAGTGGTCACAGATTTTCAACTTTTTTTTTTAATGGAAAGGATTTTATTTTGTTTTGCCTGATCTCTTATCCCTACTAACAGGAACGCTGAGATCAAGAAAGGCCATAGTTCGTAAAGCAAATAGTCAAATCAAATTCCTTCCAATGTCAATGGATATTTTTACTCTACTTTCCCTATTCCCAAATATCATCTGAAGACTTTTTAATCATCTATAAAAATGGAATTATTGAGATTGCCAGATTCTTATCACAATAGCCTGACCTACTTGCTATGCATGTAGGAAGAAGTCCATTCATCTCTCTGTTTCTCATCCAGAAATTAAGAGTTGTGGTCAAAACCTCACCCAGCTGTAAAACACCTTGGGTTTCACCACTGTTATCTATATTTTTGTAGTAATCTGAGGGCTACAACTCCTTTGCCCACCATGACCCAAATGACTTCTCAGAGTGATTTGCACTTCAAACCATTGTCAAAGTTCATTGTCCCAGATAAGGAGCACAGAGGTATTTTTGCCTTGTAAAGACATCTACTTTTGCTTCCAGCTTTGCCCGTCTTTGTAGCTATTTTTTCCTAAATTATTTCCTATCTGTCAAAAAAGATGAAGGGCATCTAGAATGTTTGGAAAAGCTCCAGGAAGATGCTGTATAGTGTGAGAAAAAGTTTTCTATGAAAGGAGCCAAATATTGGCCCAGTTTGGGTAATGAAGGACTTGGTCACACATACATACCAATAGCCCATGCTTGCATAGGAAGACACATGCATGGATACACACACATCATCCCAGTATGCCATCTCTCAAAGCCCAGCTCATATACTGGGCTGGATGCCCTCTCCTCCATACTGCCTTTCCTCCTGATCCAACCAGAAGTCCTTTCTCCTGCCCCTGCTTTGTGCCCCCCCCCCCCGCCCCCGCCAGACTTCCCCGGGTATTTTCTCCTGTTTTCCCCATTGATCAATTTTTATTTTGTTGGTAATTCACTAAAAAATAACATGGTATAATGAAAATACCATAGACACTCCATCACACTGGTTTAAATCATGGTTTTGTCACTTAATGTGACATCGGGTACTTAGTGAACCCGAATAAACTTGGTGTTCTCATCAGAAAAAGCGGTTGTGATATCTATCTTTTAGAGGCCTCCTAAAGATTGAACGTTTAAAGTGCCTGACACATCATAGCCTTCCAATACATTTTTTTACACCCATGTTCTCCTTTTATATATATTTCATCATCCTCACCAAAGTACAGGCTCTTGGATGAAGTCCATGTCATATTCATGTCTAATCCCTACAATACTGTGTTGTGAGGAATAAGAGCCATATTACATTCCATAAATGTTTGTTGAATGAATGTATAACTATATTGCTGTTCTTTTCTAATTTCAGGTTCGCTACCTTTAAAATCAAATTGATTTTTCAAGGTTCTACCCACCACTATCTGTTATGTGGATAGTAAAATAAATTGAATGTAAAAATATGGGAAAATTAGGCAGGAGTCCTTATGTTACTTGGGAATGAAATGAATCATATCAAATTTTCAAGACTCTATCCATGAATTATCTGTGATGTGGGCAGTAAAATAAATTGAATGTTAAATTATGGGAAAATTAGGAAAAGGATCTGATATAGCTTAGTAATGAAAATGGATCCCTTTTTTTAACATGAGCGTATAAATGATGGTTATACCTGAATAACGTGTCTTGTTTGCTTTTTTAGTTGTGCTATTCTTCACCTCTCTCCCAGCATTTTATTGGATTCTTGAAAGTCATTCTTTGTACATTTACACTATTTCAAAACATCTGCTGCTTTGGGGTTCAAGCTGTGCATTAGGGTTCCAATAATTTGCAGAGAAATTTCAAAGCAGATCTCCCGTCTGACTAACTCCATAGGAAATGCAGCAGAAGCCTGCTCTTTTATGAGAGTGCTTATAGCTCTCTTGAAGTGTTTGAAACTCAATTCCTTGACAATTGCCTTGTCTTGCTATTTCCTACCAACTATACTCTTGCTATTTACATCTCTTTAAGGGACCCTATGGTCCAGCTAAGTCAAGGGACCTAAATGTAAC